>NW_015550226.1:1063983-1072640 GCF_001515605.1 Sinocyclocheilus anshuiensis | reverse complement strand
AAAATGTTGGGGGGGGGGGGTTATCAAAGTCAAAAATCACTTTGATAAACTTAAGTAATTTTGTATTATTACTTAATACAAAAGTTGAAAATACACTTACTATAACAATTCATAATGCAGAGAACATTTTACTTGAGAAAGTATGTACATGTAATATAATAGAGATGGATGTAACAGTATAAATGCTTCAGCATGTATGAAATTGCTTCTAAATATGTATGCTTTACAGCCTTTACATACATTACATATAGTCAACAAGCATTTCACTTTTAGTTGAATTTCACAAGAGTTCCTGATAACGTTTGAATTGAACGGAGTGCTTGATGAACAGATATGACAGCTTTTTGACATTGTTTTCCAGCTGCTTCAAAAGTGCTTACACTTTACACGTGTAGAATTGACAGGGTGCATGTCAGGGCAAAACAATGTAAACAATACCAAATATGTTAATTCACTTCTTGCTTTCTATCACCCAGAAATTATGCTAAACTAAAACAACACATCAAAACAGATGGCTTTTATAATTCGCAAAAGACAACAAGTTAAGATGAAAGAGCACAGATTGGTGTATCCGTACCATAATATTCAAGTTTTATATGCTGTACTGGAAATGATGATAATGCAAAGCTGTAAAATGAGACATCCCATCCCCCCCATAAGTCACCAAGTCAACTGACCCTTTATCAGATCCATGCTGTCTTTCTGACTCACGGCTTAGGCTGGAAATTGTTTTGGGGAGCGGAACCAAATGGTCCGGTAACGTGTTTTGGGACTTTCCAGCTTTCTTATTTTTTCATCCATGATAGATTGATCCACCAGCGAACAGAGAAATGGTCAAACACAACAACTGATCTCTAGTCACTTGTAATAATTCGTTTAGAAAAAGCAGTTTAATGTCAGATATATGCTTTTTTCCATATTTTCTTCTTACAAAGATCAGTTGTCTAGAGTAAGACTTCAGATGACACTCCCACAGATGCATATTCCCACAAACCGGAAGCTCCAATCTGATTGTCTGATTATTTCCGGGAGTCAGAGTGCACATGTTTTTTTACCAGCCCATCAGGAAACAAAGTCGTGTTTACAAGATTTCAGAAAAAAAAATAGTTGCTGGACTTGATAAAGTTGTAAAAGAGCTCAATAATACTAGTACTTCTGGATAAAAAATTCAGACTCTACACAAGTTGTCTGTACAAACACTTTGTGGAATTGTTGTATCATCAATTTCAGATTTACTAAATGCCAAATAAAAAGAACACAAAGAACTGTGTCTGGTTGTTTCAGACGTGTACCAGGCAGATTGTAGACTGGATTTTATGTAATCAAACAACCTTTAGTGTCTATTGAATTTCTCAGTAATCTACCATGTTTCTGGGGAACAATTGCGTTACATCAGTCCAAGTCTTTCGTTGTTGCATGGAGCATTGCACAAGTGGATGTTGTCCAACTCGAACATTGCAGAAGTGGATATCTTCCAATTACTGTCCAATTATCGTCTATTACGCACGGGTCGTAAAGTGGTGGTTTTCAACCTGCCGCAGCTCATCAAAGATTTACAAATCTTTCAAAAGGTAATCAAGCAATGCAGTTTAGTATTATGCAGATCGAGTTACATCATTAATTTGTCTCCGTGTCTTTGAGCTGTAGGAAAAGAGACACAGCCCACCGCAGGTCAGGATGACAGGGTTCCTACACTGCTTTCCATTTCCCACATCAGTTAAGAGGCAAGTGTGGTTTTCTCAGATGCCAACCAGCCTTTAATCAAGGGTGCTTCTTTCATTTATGTGCCCTACCACCCCACTAATATGCACACAGACTCTCTCAACACTATGTTTCCTCTAGATTTCCTTCCCTACCTGTTGCCTTCTCCCTTCCTCCCTTCCTCCCTCCCAAACCTGGTTCTGGGTGGTCTGGGCTCCTGATTCTTGGCATCGAGGTTCTGGGGGTAGTTACAGGACTTCCTCCTCTGCCTCTTAGCTTCCTGTGGCATTACGCTTCAAAAGATCTCACAACTCCCACACACGAGATGCACACAAGGGATGTTTCTTCCGTCAACGTTTGGGGTTAACCGCTACTCCTCCATGCACCCCATCCCCTGCGAATCTGTGGACCGCCACTTCAACTCTGTACACACAGTGGTCACAGGACGGCCTGTAACCAAACACACAATGCAGCCTAACGCAGTCTAACGCTAACGTATTGTCCTTTTCTATTTGTGCCCCTTTTTTAGCTCCCACAAGCACTGCAGTGACACTTACAAACTTTGATGACTGCCTATAGCAAAGGAAGAACACAAACTAGATCTCGTTAGCATCTCAGTTCTTTCTTTTAGACACCTTGGGGAACAAATGGAGACCGAAATCAGATTTCCATATGAAAACCTCCTCTAGAGATCTCAACAACTGTGCCAAGATACTAAAGTCTGAGATCAAAAGTCACAAATATGAACTCACACATTTCTCATCCAAGTCCTGCAGTTTGCTATTCACATGTTGTACGTCTTATATGTTTAATACTCTACCGGTCAAAAGTTTGCAATGATTAAAGATTTTTTTTAAAGATGTTTTTAAGAGAAGTTTCTAATGCTCACTATTCTATCAAAAATATAGTGAAAACAGCAATATTGTGAAATATTATTACAATTTAAAAGAACTGTTTTCAATTTGGATATATTATAAAACGTAATTTATTGGGGGTGTAACGGTACACAAACATAACGCTTCAGTACGTACCTTGGTTTTGACGTCACGGTTCGGTATGGTTTTGGTACAGCAGCGGGGAAAAACTAAACATAAAATTGCTTCTTTTTTTTAACAGTGGTTTACTGAATAAATGGTTCTTTCTTTAAATAAATTCAATTATAATTAAAGCTGATTATGTCCTCAGCTTATGCTCTAATGTTAACTATAGGGTTACAATTAACAACAGAGCCCAAACTTAAATGTAATTACTATTTATTTTTAAATATAATAATCAACACTCAACCTTAAAAAAAATTGTATGCACACATGTAAATTGCATGATGCAGTTTTTAAATTAACTTCTAAATGATAAAATAAACAGATGTATTTAAACATACCTTAAATTATTAAGACATCACTAACAGGTAAAGTCAAATATAATAAGTAAATATAGTCATTATAAATATAATGTATTTCGTGAAATTCTCTTCTCTAGACTACATTTCTCTAGCTAACTAACGAGACGTGGACACTAGTGACTTGCCCGAGGTAAATTAAATGCTATGTGACATTTGTTTACAAGCTAATTGAGTGATTACATGAGGCATTAGATGTTCAAAGCAGCTTTACAGTGTCAAACAGGAAAATAGTGTCAATAATGCAAGAGGACAATAACAAAGAGTCATTTTCCAACTAAAGTCAGTTCAATGATGATTCAGTGATGCCATCATTTCAGTTCAGTTCTCTTCCAATAGTATCTGTGCAATCAGTCAAGCGTTGCCAACTAAGCAAGCCAAAGGCAACACTGGCAAGAAACCAAAACTCCATCGGTGACAGAAATGGAGAAAAAAACCTTGGGAGGAACCAGGCTCTGGCCAGATGATACCAGCATGGTTTAATTCCAGGCTGCAACACAAGTCAGATTGTGCAGAGGAATCGTCTGGTTCCCATGGTCTTGTGCCGATGGCCGATGGGGTCTTCGGAGGGGATTTATCTCTGGGGCTCATCTAGCTGACATGGTCTCTGTTGACATTCAGGGCTGTAGAGGTGGTCTCAAGGTGCTGATCCACCATCTGGTCTGCATACGGCCTGGATCCGGGTGACTGCAGTGACCATCTGATCTGGAGACAGACTGGATCTGGTGTCTACGGTGACCTCGGAATAAGAGAGAAACAGACTAATATTAGCGTAGATGCCATTCGTCTTACGATGTAGCGAGTACATCATGTGTTATGGGAAGTGTCCCCGGTTTCGGTTGACCTAATTAATGCAGCCTAATAATCCTTTAACGGATGTGAATAATAGAAATGTGTTAGTGTGTTATGTGTAAACCAGGTTAAAGAGATGGTCTTTAATCTAGATTTAAACTGACAGAGTGTGTCTGCCTCCCGAACAACGCTAGGTAGATTGTTCCAGAGTTTGGGCGCAAAATAGGAAAAGTGTCACATGTGTCAAGCACATGATCCTTCAGAAATCATTCTAATATGCTGATTTGCTGCTCAAAAAAACATTAACTATAATTATTCATGATGAAAACAGTTTTTCCTGCTTAATATAAAAAAATATTAAAACATTAACAAAGATTTGTTTACCATATGCTACAATTCAAATGTTTAGGATGGATGGATGGATTCTGTATGATAACAAGAACTAATAATTATTATATTTAATTTAATTCGAATTAATAATTGAGCACCAGTAATAATTAATAATACTTGAGCACCAAATCGCCATATCAAAATTATTTCTGAAGGATCTTCTGACACTGGCTGCTGAAAACTCAGCTTTGCCATCAGAGAAATAAATGGCATTTTAAAGTATATTTAATTATACAACTTATTATTAGAAATATGTTTTCTAATAATAATAATATGTTACTGTCTTGGTGAGCATAAGAAACATAAGAGAAACTTTTGACCACTCAAGATTTTGACCACTAGTGTGTATCTTAAGAATCTTTGAAGAAAAATTTGAGACGAAGTTGATACTAAATTATCTTAACAAACAACCTCTGAGGAACAACGTTTTCCTTCTGAAAAGTACTTTGGTACAGTGTATAACTAGCTTTATGTCCAATGTGCAATAACCCCATGGGAGCTAATGTGCACTAGGAAATACATGCCACTTTGGCAGTCAATTAAATAATTAAAATTGTGTTTTGACAGTACTGCCATCTTAGCTAACCATTTTCAACGTGCCTTGGTTATGGTTTTTGTGTCGATATGATGTCTCTGTGGCATTATGATGCATCACATGTGAGCTGTGCCTGGTAAATGACCAATTTTGGGGTTGCCACCATCTGTAGGAGGATGCTCCGCTGTCTTTGATAAACTTTTAACAAATGTTAAAACATAGTGATCAAAATTTTAACAAATGTTAAAAATGTGTTAATTTTTTAAAACATTGTTCACCTGTTGCCGTACAGACTGTAAGATGCAACTCACTGAGTCATAGTTTTCTAAGAAAAAACTTCTGCTTTTCTGCAAGCTGAGGGAAGGATCGAGGGCTTGTGGGAAAAATAATATAAAGACAAGCTATTTGAGGAGCTGAAGAGATTGTGATGTCATAAGTCATCAGTATAGTTCCTTCTTTTTCACACGCACAGACTCTTAGTTAAAGAGTCTACACAGTAATCACAACACTATAGAGACACCTTACTTGGAGTGTGTAAATGGGTTTGAGGTCAGAAATTCCCCTTAATTGCTTCATAAGTCCACATTACAAAGAATGCTCACCATTGCATTGCTATGCCAGTATGTCTTTATACAGTCTATCACTTCATTCAGTCCACAATCATTAGCAGGTTTAAATAAAATGTGACATGAAAGTGTGAGAAAGTGAATTTTGAGATTTGTCCAGGCATCGCTCTGCAGAAAAGTAATTGCATTGTGGTTTGATAAGAGGAAGTGAGAGTCATTGCTTGTCATTGGAGATTTGACGGGGAAATGTTTTCTGCTGAATTCAGATGTTTGGAGATGAATTAGATCGTAGATTTCCCATCATGTCTGTCTGTCTCTCAGTCTCTGTCTTTTTTTCTTTAGAATGTTACAGGAGACATACAATATACAAAACTCTAACACAGTTATTAAATTCATATACTGTACATAGATGATTGCAATGTAGGACATCTTTTGTTGGTTCAGGATCAACATTCCTGTCAAACAACCATATTCCTAAATCTATGCTATACTCTTCCCTAACCAAAAACAATGTCTTACACCAATAGGAAATGATAGGTGGAACGAATGTTATTCAAACCTTCCAGCCCCACACTGCAAAATATAATTATGATAATTAGCATTTTCTCATGTTTTCAGTACAATTACTTATACATCCATAAAATAAGATAAATTATAAATACGCATTGTTAGATATAAAAATAAATTCTCCATTGGTCAGTTGTCTTACACAGTTTTGCTTCTCAAAGTTGATTTCAGTTGTGTAATTAGGGTCAGTAAGTTATTTTTTCTTTTTTTGAAAAGAAATGAATACTTGTATCCAAAGACACATTAACAAGATAAAAAAGTGAGACTTTTTTTAGACACTTTAAAAAAAAAAAGATCAAAAGTGAGAAAAAAGACAATATAAAAGTCTTTATTCTCCCTTTCTTTTTTTTTTTTTTTAAGTGTTATGTTTCCTAAAATATTAAGCAGCACAACTTTTTCAGCATTGATAATAATCAGAAATGTTTATTGAGCGGCAAATCAGCACATTAGAATGATTTCTGAAGAATCATAAGACACTGAAGACTGGAGTAATGATGCTAAAAGTTCAGCTTTGATCACAGAAATAAATTACATTTTAAAATACTGTATATTAAGCGTATAGTTGTTACGGTGTGCCTACTGTGAGGAACAAGGAGAACGCAGCAGAATCAAGATCAACAGTTTTTATTGACGTCAAGGAATCACACGTAGGACACGGGATCAACGTTCATAACAAGTAGACCCAACCAAGGAAGCCTGAACAAACAGGAACTTAAATACAAGGGATAATTACTTAACACAGGGTAACACTTTATTTTACGTTGTACTTGGTAAACGTTACATGTACTTACTATTATAATAACAATTAATTATGCATAATTACATGCAAGTAACCCTACGTCAAACCCTAACCATATAGTAAGTACATGTAGTTAATTAATATTACTCAGTACTTAAATGTATAATTACACTGTAAGAAAGACACCTTAAAATAAAGTGTAACTAAATTATATTAATTATATTTCACAATATTACTGTTTTTACTGTATCAAATAAATGCACTTCTTTGAAAAACATAAAAAACCTTATTGACTCCAGACTTTATATACATGTACTTGCATGCACTTATTAGAAATGTAATAACTAAGTGACCTTACACTGAGACGTTATTATTTCAGAGTAGCAAAAACAGGATTATGCTCAGTCTAGCACACGTTTTGCATATAAATGTAGCTGTGTAGTGTCTAAGCCCATATAAAAGGTGTTTATTGTGTTTCTGCTGGTTTTGAGAATGGCAAACTTGGCTTTACTTGAAGATGCATGTAAACTGTCTGAAGGCAGTGTGAAAGAGTGGGTGAGCAACCAATAGATGAGGTTCTGCGTAACGCCTTTGTATGAGTGTGGTTTGGGCATGTTTTATGCAAATTATGGGCACACACTCCCTCGTTGATTCATCAACATTACAAACAGTTAGCAACAGATATTGTTTGTGTGTACTGCTCATCAAACCATTTTTTCCCATTGCTGTAGGGTTTAGGTTCTGTGGTCTTCACACCAGGTTATGCATCATATGTGTTTGCCCTGTTATTTATGACTAAACTCATGACTGAATCATTCAGGTGCTGATTCAGTCCTGTGCTGATTTTTGCTGGAGTTTTTGAGGCTGCTATTAAGCAACTAGCATGTGAGGTATCTGACGCTGTTGATGAATGTGCAGAATTGATATGATATGTCTAAGAAAGGCAACGGAAATGTTTCTGGAGGCAGTTTTCGCAGATGGTGATTGGTATTGGGAAATGTCTGAAAGTTGGTTGATTAGCTGTTACGCAACAGACCAGCAGCACACAAGGGAACTGAGAGATTGAGGTTACTGTCCACCAGAAGCCCTTTCAGAAACTCAAAACATACTGACATTCATCTGATCTCACACCACACAGCCAGACATTATCTTCACAAACTCATGTGTGTTCTTGCAACATCCGAAACTGATTCACTGAGAACTTTGAATTATGTTCCCGTAAAATGCACCAAGTACTTCATTGTGAAGTCTTTGGTTTAAATGTGTTTTTTAGGTCTGTCTGTCTGCCTGTCAACCCAAATCAATAATTTATACCAACATATTTGGAATCTCTTATATAGATGTTGTCTGTCTGTCTGTACTGTGAAATGGGGTAACCTGCAGTCGTTAACATAAAGAGCTATTTCTACCTGATTTAACCAGTGTTGGGGGTAACTCATTACAAGTAATGCGAGTTACGTAATCAGATTACTTTTTTCAAGTAACTAGTAAAGTAATGCATTACTTTTTTAATTTACAAGAAAATATCTGAGTTACTTTTTCAAAAAAGTAATGCCAGTTACTTTGTTTTCCCATTTATTGACTGACAAGTCTCCTGTCCCCATATTGGGAGAAATCGGGAGTACAGAGGAGTTGTGTGCGCTGTGTGAACATGATGTTACTGTAGTTCTAGACTAAATGTGAATGTGCATTAATTCATCCCACTCACAAAAAACAGATTTAGTATTCATCAAAATGAATTAAAACAGTGAAATGCAAACTCAGAATATGACGCAAACCTGCAATAATTAAATATGTTAAATAACACAAATGTATCTAATCCCATTTTATTAACCAATATCTTTGCTGCTGACATTTGATGATCCTGTTTAACTATGCTAATAAGCAAAAATGACTGTAGATAAACTAACAATTGTGCTTTGTTTTTTTATTGCTGAAGAGTTTTCTTCTCCTGCGTTCTACTGTACAGAC
>NW_015550226.1:1061521-1062893 GCF_001515605.1 Sinocyclocheilus anshuiensis | reverse complement strand
AGGGAGTAATGCAATATTGTAATGCATTACTTTTAAAAGTAACTTTCCCCAACACTGGATTTAACCCACATAAATGAGTTTTGTTGGAATAAATTATTGATTTGGGTTGATTCAGTGATATTAAATAATATTTTTGACTTGGGGGAAAAAAAACAGTTTGTATACAGTAGATGTTTTTTTTCTGTATATGTATGTATAAACATTCACCCTGTCACTTTTGAATATTACTGAAATGCAGTTTAATGTCTTCAAAATGTATTTTATTAATACTTTTTTTCTTTATTTTGCATAGCCTACTTATTTTAATACAGTTATATCTCATTTTTTAAAATGATAAAGTATGTATTAAACCTTACATTAACATTTAGTTTAACTGTGAACTAGGGGTTGCACCGACTAATCGACTAATCGACTAGTCGACTTCAATGCTCTGCCATGACGCTTTAAGCTTGACGTCGACTAGTCGCTGGTCCTATAGAGGGCGCAACAGGATTAGAAATCTTTGAAGGACTTCCACATTTACGGTCCATTTCCAAACAGTTCAAATGACAAATAAATGCATACCCTGAAAGCGCTCCACAAGACATGTGTGATTATATTAACTTTCATCACATAAAAGTCGACTTCAAAAAATCAGAAGTCGTTCAACCCCTACTGTGAACCAATATCGCAATACAGAGTTCTGGCATGAAACTCTAGATGGCGCAGTCCGATAGGCCTAGCTCAATCTGACCAGGTGACATCATTGTCACATGGCAGCTGATTGGTTCTCTCCTGTATCGGTAGCCAATGAGCCTACTGCTCAATATTCAAATACCTGGCTTTTGTTTGCTGTAGCAGTTTGCAGCGCACTTCAGAAACCC
This sequence comes from Sinocyclocheilus anshuiensis, assembly GCF_001515605.1. Lineage (NCBI taxonomy): Eukaryota > Metazoa > Chordata > Actinopteri > Cypriniformes > Cyprinidae > Sinocyclocheilus > Sinocyclocheilus anshuiensis. The sequence continues at coordinate 1,062,030 of NW_015550226.1, read as the reverse complement.
TCCACCTTCCCCAGCTCCACCTGTATAGATCTGCTCGGGGTGATTCATGCTATATGGGGGTTATTAATATATGTTATATGTGCAGCAGCAGTATTTCTTACATGCTTACTGCAGTATGTTGTGGATGTATTGGCAGTAGCAAGTCTCCGTACTTGCTCTGCCGCAGCAGCAGCAGCGTAGCAGATCTATTCCGCCAAGACCAAATACATTAACATTGTATTTGTCATGTAACGTTACATTACCATGCCAATCCCTCCTAACATTGTCATGTACATTACCATGCCAATCCCTCTGAGAGTTGTCATGACAGAAATATAATTAATGCTATTGTGAATGGAAGTGGGTGGTTTTTAATTTTTACATTTAAAAAGATTTAAATGTATAAGTAAATGTGTTTTGTTATGTAATTGTGTGTGTGCGTGCATGCGTGCGTGTGTGTTATAATCGTTAACAAACTAAACCCATCATTTTTCATTACTTGAAATAAACATTATCTGAAATAAAATTAA
>NW_015550226.1:1045483-1061215 GCF_001515605.1 Sinocyclocheilus anshuiensis | reverse complement strand
CAGAAGTGAGTACACCCCTCACATTTTTGTAAATATTTTATTATATATAAATAAAAAAAAATCATAATAATAAATAAATAAAAAAGTGGGAAGTCGTGGCCTAATGGTTAGAGAGTTGGACTCGTAACCCAAAGCTCAAAATAACTCAACACACAGCCATTAATGTCTAAACCGCTGGCCACAAAAGTGAGTACACCCCTAAGTGAAAATGTCCAAATTGGGCCCAATTAGCCATTTTCTCTCCCCGGTGTCATGTGACTCATTAGTGTTACAAGGTCTCAGGTGTGAATGGGGAGCAGGTGTGTTAAATTTGGTGTTATCGCTCTCACTCTCTCATACTGGTCACTGGAAATTCAACATGGTACCTCATGGCAAAGAACTCTCTGAGGATCTAAAAAAAGAATTGTTGCTCTACATAAAGATGGCGTAGGCTAAGAAGATTGCCAAGACCCTAAAACTGAGCTGCAGCATGGTGGCCAAGACCATACAGTTTACATTGTAGCAAAGTGTCATTTCTTCAGTGTTGTCACATGAAAATATATAATAAAATATTTACAAAAATGTGAGGGGTGTACTCACTTCTGTGAGAAACTATATATATATGTATGTATAACAAACTTACAAGAAATGTAACTAAAATGAAAAACTAAAATATAAAAATAAAATCAAACTCAAAATATTAACAAAAACTATAATAGTACATCAATAAAAAGCAGTGCTGTGCATCCGCCCTTTTCCCTTGAGCTCTTTAATTATACACACAGCACTGGCTGGTGGTGCTGCAGGGTTTCAGTGCTTGTGTTATCTGGACTGTATAGTGAGAGCTGCTGGGATGGTGTCTCCATTCACTGTTTAGTTTTTCTCCACCAATTCTCTGATTCAATTAGACTACTGTTACTGAAAAAAGGGGAAAAGATAACAGTTATAGGGTTACTCGTTGAGTTTAAATTTCCTTTATTAGTTTCTCAGCTCTAATTAAGCTTTGAGTCCTAAAGATGGCCAGTGAAACAGATATAGATGTCTAAGAAGCTTACACTGTCTCCCTCTCAGTTTACAAGACTTTTTTTTTTTTAACGAAGACCTGCCCTCAGTGTCAGCTGAGAAGACGACACAATACGGATGAATATGGCAGCATTCCAGTGAAACCCTCTTCAGAAATCTTTCCACTCACTTTCCTCCTAAATAACTGGATACGACAAAAATCTTAATGAGTATTTTTGTCTTGTTTTTCTTCTTTTCAGCATAAACACCAATACATTTTCTTACATGTATGCTTAATACAAGATAATAAAAATCCCAACATGGGATACAAAAATAATCACAATAGATCTCTAAAAAAAAAAAAAAGTGAATAAAGTTTCCTAGAAGTCTTAAGCCGCATCTTAAGTTTTGCTTCTCAATAAATTTAGACAGTATTATTATGTTTGCAGTGAATAAAGTTCCCTAGAACTCTTAAGCAGCACCTTAAGCTTTACTTCTCAATAAATTTAGACAGTATTAAGTATGTTTGCAGTGAATAAAGTTCCCAAGACCCTGGGCTTCCAACATCCACAAACATAGTCTATCTGCTTGATTTTTACTCTGTGTTGGTGACAGAACATTTGCTCTGTGACTCTTACCTACAGTGTGTGTAACTAAAGATGTCCATTCTGGCAGCCAACACCTCACACCACACGTACCTCACATAAAAAATTAAAGGTTCTCACTTACACATAATAATGCCCAAATCGCTTTCTCATCAATAAATAGCCAAGATGAAAGGAGAGAGCAGGAGACAGTGAGATAAAGGTGGTCTATATCATTTAGATATAAAATGATTTAACCTTCTTACTGCATCATTTTGAAAGAGTATGGCTATGCTTTGAATAAAATAACAAGAGTCTTTATACTATTCCAAACATTGCCCTCAAGTACTGTATGTATTTAGTTAAACCATGTGTGCTTATGGGAGGGAACTGAAACTATAGGCAAATATTTAAGAAACATTGTGAAAGTATTCTTTACCAAAACCTCCACCTCCACTTTTGAATAAATCTCAGAGATATGATTGAAGACTTTTAGTAAATACAAGTACCTGCAACCTTGCGTAAATGCAAGCCATAAAAAGGGATATTTGGGATATTTTTGTAACAGGGCCATTACAAAAAAAATAAAAATAAATAAATAAATAAATGCCAGTGGTTACTACATAAATTATACCACACAGCAAAACATTTGTTTAATTGTGCATAATTAAAGTAGCGAAATAGGCTTATAAATATATAGGCCAATAAGTGTACCAATAATGCACCTTTATGGAGACATTAATATTCAGCAAAGACATATTAAATTGGTCAGAAATTACAGTAAAGACATTTACAAGGTAAGATTTCTCTTTCAAATAAATGCTGTTCTTAAAGATTTTTTATTTATCAAAGACTATAAAAGAATCAATTCTTTGAGCAGCAAATCTGCATATTAGAATGATTTATGAAGGATCATGTAACACTGAAGACTGGAGTAATGATGCTGAAAATTCAGCTTTGCATCACACAAATAAATTACGTTTGAAAATATATTAAAATAGAAAACTGTTATTTTAAATTGCAATAATATTTAAAAATATGAGTGTTTTTACTGTGATGAAATAAATGCAAACGTCTCAGGTTACGTATGTAACCATGGTTCCCTGAGTAAGTAACGAGACACTACATCCTCTAAGGGTCGCTATGGGGAACGCCTCGTCGTGACCCGTGTCTGAAGCATACATTGAAAAAAACACCAACAACACGTTGGCCGGCGACAGCCATGACGTCACTACCGGTGCGACTATAGTATAAATAGGTGCCGGGAGAACACATCATCCACTTCTTCGTCTGAAGCTTGCGTCTGAAGCATGGCAAGAAACCTAGAGGACGCAGTGTCTCGTTCCCTACTCAGGGAACCATGGTTACATACGTAACCTGAGACGTTCCCTTTCATGGGAACTTCGAACTGCGTCCTCTAGGGGTCGCTATGGGGAACGGTATACCCACGCCACCATGCTGAGGGGAGTGCATGCCAGAAACCATGGTGACCACTAAGTACCAACTCTACCATATTGCCATGGGAGTTGCCCCTGGGACGTTAGAAGGCTGTCAGTGACATTATTCCCTACGGCCAAAAGCTGGCTACATACCCCAAAAACTTACATGTTGGGGCCAGAACTCCTGGGCCCGGGGTAGAGCTCAAGGCTCAGACCCCTAGTAGCAACACCCTGTTAAAGTAGGTATCCTGAGGATACATAGGTGGAGTGGTGCCCAAGGCAGAACCGGGGTTTTAAACCACTCAGAGAGAGCACGAGGCTGCTGCGCGTAGCTCTTACCATACAGGATTTTAGAGCATCACCATCGTGCGCAATGAAGCGACAGCCCGACCTGCTGGTGCTGCGTATGCCCTGGCATTCGAGCGAGATGTCAAGGAGGGGAGTCTTAGAGGACGTCTCACCCATAGAGAGATAGCTGGCCAGCGTCTCTCTATAGGGGCATCTTCTCAATCTTTATATGGAAAACAGGAAGAAAGGAAGGCTCACCTGAGCTGGAGGGTTATGGTCAGAAAAATAACGTTCATCGAGATGACCTCACTTTCTTCGCCCGCTTCATGGCAAGTAAAGCCTCGCTGTGGCGCGATCCATAACTTTCAAAAGCTCATCATACGCAGGGCAGGAGGATTGGGAAGGCTCAGCCTCAGCTTTTTTGCCCTCCTCAGACACTTCCTGCTTTTGCTGGGTCGAACCCAGCAGAGCACTGGCTCCTGGATCAGACAATGTTAATGAAATAACATCATCCTCCAGCGACTCGCTCTCGTCCACAGCCGACGATCGCGAGAGGGAAAACCCCTCTTCAAACTCATCGGCCAGATTCCGGTAGTGACGTCATGGCTGTCGCCGGCCAACGAGTTGGTGTTTTTTCAATGTATGCTTCAGACACAGGTCACGATGAGGCGTCCCCATAGCGACCCCTAGAGGATGCAGTTCGAAGTTCCCATGAAAGGGAACTTGTAAGTAGCTTCTTTCAAAAACATGAATAATTCTTACCGGCCATAAACTTTTGAATGGTGGCGTACTTAAAGACTAAGATCAAACTCATAATCTCATGATGTACCTCATTCATGATGACCACACATTACTGATCTTACACTCTTTAAAAGACTTTTAATATTTAGTAATATTAGCAATTTGATTGGCACTGACACTGTCAGATGAGAACAAAACTTGAACTGGCTAGAGCTGAATAATGACACTATTGTCTTGCTACAGCTGCTTTACAGCAGAATTTGGATTTGCTTCATTTTTGAAGTTTGCATCTTTGATTCTGTTTCTTGCCTGTTAAATACTGTGAAGCTGCTTTGAAACGACCTGTATTGTATAAAGCACTATACAAATAAAGGTGACTTGGTAGAAGCTAGCCATATAATTAGGCACATGCCTTGCTCATGGTTCCTCAAAACCCATGAAGAAATCTGTGCGCTGTAAAAAAAATGTAATAAATAAAAATTGAGAACCACTAATTGTGCAGCATGCTTACTTATAGTTTGAGCAACTTTACAGAACATCCATACACCACAATGTGCATATCTATAGCTTGAGGCACACGGTCATCACTCATTTTCCATTTAGTCTTGTTTGTGTCCTATCTCTCCTTCCTATCTTCTAACTTTGTCTGTGGCTTGGACTATGAGTAACGGCTCGCTGGCCGTCTGAAAGTTAGTCACCTCCACGACACCACTTCCCCTCGCTGGAGAAAAAGGGAAGCCTTTTCTTCCTCTGCCTAGGCTTCTCCTTTTGCTGCAGCCTAGACCCCAATAAACAATACCTTCTCCAGAAATTCATATTATGGGAGCTGCGGATCAAAGAGCGGAGCGTAACATGAGTCCATGGACAGCGGGTAAACAGGCACGTGCGCTCAATGCTGCTCTTTATGCTGGAGGAGAGAGAGAACGCATGACGGGGAGGAAGACTTCAAAGTGACACGCCGCTGTCTTCACTGGCCCATTAAAAGCGAATCGGGGGGAGGGGTGCTTGATTTCACATGAGATGTGTAAGGTGCTGTCACAAAGATGCTTTTTAGCATATGCAGTGGGAATAGTGAGAGTCTGTGGGAGAGAGAAAGCCTGGGCTTGTCTCATTGCTGATGGTGCTGGTGCATTCTGGGAATGCTGCAAAGATCATTCACAAAGGAAATGTGGTGAGCGAGAGAGAGGAGAACCATATGAGAAATAGAGAGACAGAGAGATTGTGATGGAAAACCCCTAAATTACCCAGTCACAATAGGATGTTCAACCACGCAATAAATCAGGAGTGCGTTTCCCTTACGATGTTGGAAACTCGCTGCTTAACCACTGTAGTACGATGCATTGTTGGAGAAATTAAAGGGATAGTTCACCCAAAAATGAAAATTCCGTCATTAATTACTGACCCTCATGTCGTTCCAAACCTGTAAGACCTTTGTTCATCTTCGAACCTTCAAACGCAAATTAAGATATTTTTGATGAATTCCGAGTTTTCTGACCCTCCATAGACAGCAAGGATCCTTACAATATCAAGGTCCAGAAACGTAGTAAGGACATCGTTAAAATAATCCATGTGACATCAGTAGTTCAACAGTAATTTTACGAAGCTACGAGAATACTTTTTTGTGCGCAAAGAAAACAAAAATAGTGACTTTATTTAACAATTCATCATACGTATTAGGGCTGCACGATAAATCGCATGCGATATTTAACGTGCATCTTGTCAGTAAAGCCATTCTGTAATCAGCTGTAAATCTCCATCACGTGCGGGCTTTACTGACAAGATGCGCGTTAAATATCGCATGCGATTTATCGTGCAGCCCTAATACGTATAGTGCCATTTTGGAGAGTATCACATATGTAAACAATGTATGCTGTTCTGTGTTATAGTACTACTTATTTTCTGTTTATTAATAATTAGTAAGGTAGTAGTTAAGTTTAGGTATGGAGTGGATAAGGGATCTAAAATATGGTCATGCAGAATAAGGCATTAATATGTGCTTTATTAGTACTAATAAACAGCCAGTATGCTAGTAATATGCATGCTAATAAGCAACTAGTTAATGGTGAGAACTGGTCCCTAAACTAAAGTGTTACCCTGTCAGCTATTTTTTGCAAAAATGTCTGATTATTTTGCAATTCAGTTTGATTCATTCAGACAGTTCACACTGCACTGAATGTAACAGGATGTTTTATAAGACGGAAAACAAAAGGAGCACTGTATGAGAGGCACATGTAACTACAATCCACTGTATGAAACAAGACGTTACTTTCGTTTGTCATCTTTCATTTGCCAACCTTGAAACAGCTCTACATTGCATGTGTAGCTTGAAAATGTCAGTGTGCGGCAGCCGGTAACAAAAATCAAATAAAACTAAAACCACAATTTTTTAGGGGCCTGTGCCGAGTACTGATGAAAGGTTATAAAACACACAAGTAGAAATTCCACTAAAAATTCTGATTCAGACCTGAGACATATCTTACCAACCAACCATATCATACCATACCAACAAATATTGGGAGTAAACTCTTTTGACTTGAGTAAGCAACTTGGGTGTGTAAGCAACCACCCAGAACACCCTATAACCACCAAGCAGTGGCCAAGCAACCACCCAGAACACCTTAGCAGCTGCACAGCAATGTGCTAAAAGCAATCCTGAACTCTGTAGAAACCAGAGAGCTGTCCTCATTCATCTCTACAGCAGGTCTTTGGCTTCCATGTGACACCCTCAGAACCTGCAATGTGCATACTGCCATCTTTGCTCATGGGCACATTTGTTTTGAGCCAATCACCTGAGCTATAAATGCCACAAGAATGCACACTGTCCCAAGCCCATCTCTATTGTTGGTGTACGATCCGTCATCAAAGACAGCAGAGAAAAATAATATTTCACACTTTCAAGAGCCCACCATGTTACACTTGGTTACTGGTACCAGTACTTTGCTAATCCTAAATGTTTTTTTTTTTTAATTATTAAAAAAATATTTAGATTTTGCAATTGTTTTTCACAGATTCACCACGTTGAACAAAAAACTGCTTGGTTTGAAAGTAACTTCTCTGTGAGCTGTGCTTTATGCATCACTATACAATGGACAATGTCTTTTTTGCCCACACCTTTATGTACACCAAGAAAGTCTGAAGGGACAAACGTATTGTGTTTTGAAGTAAAGTTTGACTGAGACAGTTAATGGGACCTTTTTTTCGCTGCCATTTTTAAAGACTTATCTTAAAGATGTAACATTTAAAGTCTATAATATTATTGGTAACGCTATAGTATGTAGGGACCAATTCTCACTATTAACTAGTTGCTTATTAGCATGCCTATTATTAACATATTGGCTGTTTATTAGCACTTATAAAACACATATTCTGCATGACCATGTTCTTCTGTACATCTCTAATACCTAAATATATATTTACTAACATACCCAATACCTAAACTTAACAACTACCTTACTAACTATTAATAAGCAGCAAATTAGGAGTTTATTGAGGCAAATGTCGTAGTTAATTGTTAATAGTGAGAATAGGACCTTAAGTGTGACCAAATGATCTATACCAGTGGTTCTTAAACGTTTTGACTCAAAGGCCCCCACTCAGGGCCGGATTTACCAGATTTGTTCGTGACATAGGCAAAACAAATTTTTGGGCCCCCCTTCCCTATTAATATAATAGGCCTAACATTAGCTACCACCCAAGCAAACGAAAATATTTCTTAATCAGTAGAAACCATTACAGTGTTTTCTATCGCAATAAGCGCTTGCGTTCAATCAATAAAAATCGAATGTAGTTTGAGAACTGAGAAAGACCATTCCATTAATAGGTGCAGCGTCATGGCCACATAACAAATTAAGGAATGCATTATCTCTCTAATAATTTTAACGGCCTGGAGTCACAACCACACATCAAGACATATTATTTCAAGACATATATCATGTTTCTGTCCTGAAATCAGTGTGTTGAACTAATTTTTTATGTATTTTACATAAACCTTCCATTGCAAATTCCAAAATGTAATTTTAGAGCTAATAACAGAGGCTTGAGCCACTGATATGCAGGCTAATGCAAGTATTAATGCAGTCTAACGCACTTAGAGAGAGAGAGAGAGATTAAGTGCGTGTGAATACCTGCGTCTGTGCGTCTCTCAGCAGTGTTCAGCAGCAGCGTCTACTAATAGCGAATCTTTAAGTTAAACTGCTTCAAGAACCTCGCTACTGAGAAAAGTCATGTAGCTTTTCAGCTGCGAAACTATTTTATTGATAAATTTGCGGGGCAGTGCTGACAACAAGTTTCTGGTCGTGTCTCCGCGTGTGTGTGCGAGTGCGTGTGTGTGCGTCTGTGAGAGAGAACGAGAGAAAGAAAGCATTATTTCCGTAGCCTACATAAAAAAAGGTTGAAGACATGGAAATACTTTGTCATTTTTTACCCTAGTGTATCATTCTGGGGTTTTGGTTCTTTTACTGTTGTAGATAGCCCATAGTATAACACAAATATTATATATCTCTTCATTGTGTTTGGGCCCCCCTGGATGAGCAAGTATAGGCACGTGCCTAGAATGCCTATGCGTAAATCCAGCCCTGCCCCCACTATTGGAAGGCTTCCTGATATTTGCAGGCTATTTTCTGTTGTCATTATGACAAAGCTGCTTCTTTTCATTATTTATTTATTTACTTACAGAAATTGGGAGTATTAATGTTGTATAAGAAATACATGTCAGTTTACAGGTCATTATCTTAATTTAAATTATAGTTATATTATATTATTTAACAATTATTATTTTATACTTTTTAGTCATCTGGAGGCTCCCTAGGACGTTTTCTGAGACCCTCAGCACCCTGGTTGAGAACCACTGGTTTATACAATAGTGTATTCAAAATATTCATAATATTTATTCAAAAGGCGGCTAAATACACATCCACAGAGTTCTCTTCTAGGCCTGAATAACCACTGACCCTGGAACCCAGCCCCCAGAACGATGTAGTTATGACATCTACCAGCAGGGGCTAACTGCCCATACTAATCAGCCATACCTTGGCCAAATCTCAACTTTAAGTCAGCATCCCTGTGCCCTGCTTCGTGGGAACTTTGGAGGGAGCAGGGCAGCTGTGTCTCATAATGTGGCTATTGGATCACACTTTGTCAAGAAGCATTTTCTCTTTATTTAGAATTTGGAAATTTGGAGTCATTAGAATAAAATTCATGTGGTGCCATCTTTCCTCGATGCCCAAAAATGTTTGAAAGTCCCCCTAAAGCCCAAATAAACACTTCTTTGAGAATTTAACTCATAATTGGCTCATGATTTTTGGAGAGAAATAGCGCAGACACTGGACTAGGATAAAGCTTTCTAATGCGCATGTGTCGACCTACTTTGGGCTGTCAATTGCTGAAGAAACTGCATAGACCTATAATTGGGGCAGCAGCATATTTCATTTTTGACAGGAATGAATGATAGAAATACAGTGTGCAATGGATAGTACAATTGTTTAGCCACCTAGTGATTGTTCAGCTAATGAAAAATCTTTAAAAAAAAAAAACTTTCAGTACACAAAAAATTCCATAAAACAGTTTTGAAAGTTATGAAAATTCACATGATCTAGGACACTGCCACTGTAAAGACTGTAAATCTATCCCTCACAGCCTCATTTTCATTCATGTTTAAGTTCAATATGGCATCTATACTGAATAAGGTCAGTAGCAATACATTTAAAACCACATAGCAATGCCTTGACAACCACTTACAACACTACAGCAAGTGTCTAAAGCTGCAGTCACATTATCAAAATTTGGATGGCTCACAAATAATTCACTTTCAGCCAAACAGCTTTCTTGTGGTCAACGAGGCAAATCGGCACGACCAACTTGAACTCATTGAGAAATCCGTGTAGGGAAATCATTCACCCTTACGTGAAATTCCCATTCGCGGTGATTCCTATTAAAATGACCTTTAGCACCTTAAGGTAACAACTCAGAATGTCTTGCAAAACAAGAAAAATACAATCAAATTCATTATTTATTGTTATGTTTATTCAATTATTTTATTTATTAATCCTAGTCAATCTGGTAGTATCGGTAACATAAGTCATAAATCTGTTGGTTCTTTCTTTGCCCCTCCTTTCTCTTCCCGTTACATGCGGTGTCTTTTTGCCAGTTGCTTTTTTCTTGTCACCACAAGGGTTCAGGTTTCCTCTGTTTCACCGCGTTACAGTGACATTCACTTGATATTTGTGGCTTTGTGCTTTTACAGGCTCTACTGCCTTCTGTGCTGGATTAGGGGCCGGTTGTCAAACACACGTCTTGGCATAACACAGAGGCCAGCGTGTGGGGTCACAGGAGCAGTTTGGGTTGCTGTACTCTCTGTAAGGCCAGGTGTCACTGAAAATCCCAGCACCGCAGTAGGGATCATGCTGTCATGTGTTTAGACAGTACATGTCCAAAATGCGAGGAAGCCGAGGGGTAAGAGTCTGGATCGCTCCCTGACCCCTAGAACTACTGCCACGGTCAGCTGTTACAGGAGACACACTGTTTTTTTAACGGCGGTGGAGCGTCTCTGGTGTCTAAACAGGTTTTGTTTACTGGGTGTTTTGGCATTAGCACCTATGGTCTCTAAGGCTACGTCCACACGAAGCCAGAGCTTTCCCTAGCCGATCTTGTCTTTCTCCCTCGTCTCAAGAAATATCTGCGTCCACAAGAAACCACAAAACGATAGACGTGGGCTGATGACGTCATAGTTTAAGAAAATATACGGATTCGCTGTCCACACGAAAACGCAAGGGCCCCGTTTTCAGATTTATCCACTCTGGGACCCGGTTTAAAAACATATCGGTTTCACTCTCCCAAAACTGTGGACGAAATCGCCTATACGATACAAAATTTATGCGTATACAGCTAAACACGTCTCCGTGTGGACGGGGCCTAAGAGTCCGTATTTTGGTTGAAGTTATGACAGCGAAAAACATACACATCTTTAATAATTTATTGATATAGCAGCTGTAAATATAAACAGAGATAGTTCAAAGTGGTCTTGTGAATGTGAAATCGGTTTTATTGAAGAAAGTGTAAATGATGGCCGCTCCTAGTGTTCACTATGTGGTCTATTTATGATTCAACAAACACAGAGCCACATTTGCAAGTGATAAATGTCCTTTTTGCTCATCTTTGTTTGTGCTTATGGTGAAAGTGTCTGGGGGGTGTGTATGAGCTGTTAATATTTTTAGAGTGATTGAAGGACATACTTTTTCTTCTTATGAACTCAGGTTGGCATGTTGTGTACAAGAGTGCAGTTTTAGCCTTGGGGAGTGCAGCCGTAAGTCTGAATGTGTGTGTGTGTTGCAGTTTTAGCCTGCGGGGTTAAAGAGACAGGAGAGAACAGGTGTTACTCATGTTTGAGTGAAGAGTTCTTAGCGCTAAACAAAAGGGAAAGTAACATTCTAACAGCACATGAGAACATCTGATAAGAATTATTATTAGTGTTATTAATGTTGAGCTTTCCACTGTGCATTCTGGGATTGTGTTCTCTGTGAAGGATACAAGACATCTTATAAGTCTAGCATCTTACCATTTGGAATGGCCTGCATGTCAGGAGTGTGTCTATGATGCCTACAAATGCTGCCTAGGAAGGCAGCTCATTAGGGTTTGGAACAAAAAAAACATTTACAACAAAGAAATTAAAAGTTTAGTTTACATGAAAAAATACGGAGCCCCGCACATGACATTCAAGAAAAAATAAATAAATTGTGCGCACGATTTACTAATTCATTTCCTCGATGTACTAAAACGTGCACACGATTACTATTTCGTTCCCTCGATTTGCTAAATCGTGCGCACAATTTACTAATTCGTTCTCTCGATTTATAAATTGTGCACACGATTTAGCCTACTATTTTTTTCCTGTATGCCATGAAGGAATTTATAAATAGCGTGCATGATTTGGCAAATCAAGGGAACGATTTTGTAAATCGTGCGCACAATTTATAAATCGAGGGAACGAAATAGTAAATCATGCACACAATATTTTTTTCCTGCAGGCTCCGTAAAACAATTAAAATTATGTCATTATGTATTCACCCGTTGGTCCCTGCACATACATAGAACACATCAAATATGGTGAATGGAAGCTCAGTCGTGCTTGTTTGACACGCAAGAACAAACCTCATTGGTTATCGTGCGTCAAACAAGCACGTATGAGCTTCTGATGTGTGCAAACCAATGTTTGTTTGTGGTTAAAAGCCTACATTAAATCTGTTCATTATATAAAGTGATTGCATCTTTAAAGAAAAATTGTAATAAACCTAAAAATATATACAAATGGATTACTTTTACAATCTCTTCATCAACTTTTTGAATCATGAAAGTTTTGGTTGCATGGGCTTTCAATGGATGGACAAAAAATGAGAGCATTATTTGTTTTTCAAAGGTCTAAGAAAGTCTTATGGGGTTTGGAACGACACAAGGGTGAGTAAATGATGAGAACCTTTTCATTTCTAGGTGAACTGTCTCTTTAAGCTAATAAAATGCGCACATATGAAGATTCGTTTTACATTTTATATTCAACTACTTTCTTACGTTCAGATGATCAATAGCCATTCTTTTGCCCATGTATTGATTCTCCGAGCCCCTGTTCTCAAATAAAGGCCGTGTTCTTCAGATACAATCCAAGTGTATGTAGTGTGTTGTGTAACGGTGCCCTGCTAGTGTCCTGTTTACACAGTGGGACACAAGCGCTCGTAAATAAGGAGAAGTGGCCGTGCGAGATGAAAGCTGCAGTCTGTTGTCTGTTCCCTGCCAACCTCTTATTAAAAGCCTTTTACATGTAAACAGTCCAGCTTGTAAAACACAAAGCATACCCTTGCCTTTTAATTTTACTTGTTTTCCCCTCATACTCACTTATTTGCTTTTGTTCTTTCCTGATATTTGTAATGTTTGCTCATGGTAAGGTGCGGCAGGCCCTTGCTGGTTTGCGAGATCAAAGAGGCTTTTTAGGCACTAAAATAGTGTATTAGTGGGAAAAATCATTGATAATTATACATCCTATTGAGTATAAATTGCGTTTTGTGAGAAGTTTCTTCTGCTACTTGATAGCCATCTGACAAATTTGCTAAGGAAATCACTGATACTTGGTGAACAGGTTTTTGAAAGTAAAGAAAATAAACTATTTTGCATCTTGAAGTTTTCACATGGTAAATGTGGTATGGGAAGTATCGTTTTCCCACAGCTTTATGCAAAAGAGCCTTCAGCTACTGTCGAATATCAAGAAGAAATTATGAATAATTTTTATGGCACTGAAAATAATCATGTGATAATGATCTATCTTGTTTCCTTTGTTTCTGGCAGCAGGCAAGACAAACTTGTGTGCAAAGAAAGGAAAATGTTGGTTATTTCTTTTTTTTAATAAGCAAATGAATCTGTGAAAGTCAGCAAGATGAGTTGTCAAATATGTACAGTATATCCCAATATTCTCACAACATCAGTGTACATTCATACTTTTAGTCAATACCAAACCATTAATTCTTTATTTAGTTCATTCATGGTTTTATCTCAGTGACGTGGTCCATTTAAAGGAACAACTTCTCAAAAACTCCTCACACCTTATATTCTAAACATAAATTAATAAATGTTTCATTGTTTTGTCATACAGTGTATGTCAATGGGGTCCAAAACAACAATGGATCCTGCTTACTTTCATTCAATGGACGACAAAAAAATAAAATAAAAATCAGATATATTTCCCAATATTTCCCAACTTTCTTCTGTGGAACACCACATTTTGTGTGTGTTCCACTATTTAATACAGGTAAGAAATGACATGAGGGTAAGTAAATGATATTTTACTTAGCATTTTGGAGGGAATTTCTTTAACATTCCTTCTCTCCTTTTTTGTCAATGCACATAACAGGGTCATAGGAAAAATACTGCCTGAACTTTTATTTACTTAACATTTAATAAGCTAAGTACATGAGGACATGCCATAGGCATCTGTTGCTTTAATGTTAAACTAATGATAATGATCACACCTCTAACCCTAAAAGAAAATGAATATCCTAAAGGGAGGTTTGGTCAGATGTAGCAAACTTCTGGAGACAAATTACTTAAGTTAACCTTCATGCACACACACACACACACGCACACACACACGCACACACACACACGCACGCACGCACTCACACACACTATTAGGACTCTGTAGGATGTGTGTTTATGTGTATGTTTGACCTATATAGGCATGAAAGGGAAAGCATCCATTGGAGCTGACTGCCCTGACCCATAACAAAAATCACCTCTCCTCATGAAAGCACTCAGTTTTCAGGCCTGGGGCTGAGGGACTTCCTTTGAAGTGACACTTTATCTGTGTATGTATGTGTTGCAGGGAGAGAGTGAGAAAGGTTATTCATGTGAACGCAAAAATACATTCTTACATCCTTTCTAGAAGAACAATATAAAACGTTCAGGTAAATGTCTTGTTACAAGGTGTGTGTGTGTGTGTGTGTGTGTGGGAGGTTTAGGGCCCTTTTGTTATGGGCTAATGAATGTACTTTGGATGTGTGTGTGTGTGTGTGTGTGTGTGAGGTGATAGTAATCTGAGTCTTTCACACTCTCACACAGGATTGTTTTGTGGAGGAAAATAGAGGTTCTTCCTCCTGGTGACCCGGGGTTCACAGATTTCCTCTGATGTGTGTGGCACAATGCACGTGTGTGTGCTGGTACCTGCCGTGAGTTCAGCCTTTTGCTCAGGCGTGATTAGCATGATTAGTCAGTAATGGAGACAGTGAAGACGGGGGAAGGACACGTCACACCTGTCCTGAGGACAAGTGATCAGTTAGATGAACTCTAAACTTCCAGGCTGATATCTTTCTCCTCGTGTCTGTCTCCTCCGGATGTGCTGATAGGGATGAAGGAGATGGATGGATGAGGGTCAAGAGAATGAAAGAAAGAGGGAAGTGTATTTCTTTGCTGACAGAAGAGTGATGCACGAACCGAAAGGGGTGGACAACACCACCATTAAATGTGACCCTGGACCACAAAAACAGTCATAAGTAGCACGAGTATATTTGTAGTAATAGCCAAAAAAACATTGTATGGGTCAAAATTATTGATTTTTCTTTTATGCCAAAAATCATTAGGATATTAAGTAAAGATCATGTTCCATGAAGATATGTTGTAAATTTCCTACTGTAAATATATTAAATATATTAAAACTAAGAACTTCATTTGGACAACTTTAAAAGGCAATTTTCTCAATATTTTGATTTTTTTGCACCCTCAGATTCCAGATTTCCAAATAGTTGTATCTCGGCCAAATATTGTCCTATCCTAACAAACCATACATCAATGGAAAGCTATTATTATTATTATTATTATTATTATTATTCAGCTTTCAGATGATGTATAAATCTCAATTTCGAAAAATTGACCGTTATGACTGGTTTTGTGGTCCAGGGTCACAAATGTGGTTGCCATCATTGAATTAAAAACATGAATAAAATACAACAAAAATGCATGATTGTGAATTAAGCTCAGTGTTATTTTAGTATAAATGAATTACAGTTTTAATAAATATTTTGAATTAAGTTTTATTCACTTTATTTTAAAGTTTTAGTGGTTTTGTTTTTGACATTTTTCAGTTTTCGTTTATTTAAAAAAAAATATATATATATATATATATATCAGTAAATGTTTATTTTATTTCAAGTGATGAAATGTTGTAT
>NW_015550226.1:1024364-1045469 GCF_001515605.1 Sinocyclocheilus anshuiensis | reverse complement strand
TATATAAAATAATTTTAGAAACCTCTTAGACAGATTTGATACCAGAACTACTGGAAACTGTCTTGAGCTTTAAACAAGAAACCTATCCTCTGAAAAGTACTGTTGAGCAAGTTTTTGTCATTGTTGATGGTGATTCCATAAGAAAAGCGAGGATCTGAGTGCAAGTTTCTCGAGTGTGTGTGCAGTAGCTAAGTGTGTGTTCATCGTTATTTTAGTATAAATGAATTACAGTTTTAATAAATATTTTGAATTAAGTTTTATTCACTTTATTTTAAAGTTTTAGTGGTTTTGTTTTTGACATTTTTCAGTTTTCGTTTATTTAAAAAAAAATATATATATATATATATATATCAGTAAATGTTTATTTTATTTCAAGTGATGAAATGTTGTATGGTTTAAGTTTCAGAAAATACAAAATCTCATTTTTTAAAAAATGCTGAAATCAGATTTTCCCAGTAAAGTGCCAAATATTTTCCATCATATTCTTCCAAGAGAAAATGCATATAATATACAAAACATACTCTATATACAAAAAAAAACAAAAACCTTTGAAACATTTTTTCCACTCAGATATTGCTAGTAAATTTCACAAATACTTAAAAAGAAACCGAAAGTATAACACATTGAATTAAATGTACATTTTTCAAGTAGAAAGGCTAAAATAGTAAAGGCTTTCCTAGAAAACCTGCTCCAATAATCTCTATGTACAACTTTGAAAAAGTACCCTTGCTTTATATCAACCATTGCCTTGTTTTCTGGTTTCTCGAGTGTGTGTGCAGTAGCTAAGTGTGTGTTCATCGTCATGCAGAGATGAGTGTGTGTTCTGCTCTTATCTTAATGGAATCTGAGGGTGGCTGTTTGTTTAGCTGAGGGCTGGGGTGTGGTAGATTCCATTACAGGGCCTTTGTCATGCTAACCCGCGGCTCAGCGCTCAGCTCCCCGCTGGGCCGCAGCTCTTTTGTGTGCGCTGCTCTCTCAGCGGGGCTGTCTACACTGCACGGCAGGGGCAGGCTGGGGGCCGTCGTGCCCCTGCGTCAGGCCCTGAGTCTTGTGTGCTCTGCGGGGTCCCTCTGATTAGCAGCCCCTCGACCTGCCTCTGAGCGTCCCTGTCCCTCCTTTAGTACTCAGCCCATCCGTCACACCCCTGTTTATCCTCAGGTCTCCTTCTCTCTCCTGCGGATCGAATGTGTGAGGTCATTCCGCATAGAGAGCGAGAGCTTTTCTCAGACTAATTTGAGCGATTTAGGGATAAGGATTTGCGTTTGGCTAGATGATGTGCCATTTGGTACACCCCAATCCCCCTCTTAATTCGGTCTGCTTAATAAAGCAGAGCCAGAACTCTTCAGGATTTGAAGAAGAAACTGGAACTGGACAATTACAGACGCCCTATTCAGGTGAATCTCACAAAACCTGTCAAGAGCATGAGCGGGTCAAATTTGACCCCAAAATCAAAAGAAAGATATAACAGATTTTATTGAAGAAAGAGTTCTTTTTAGGACTTAAACACTTTTTTTTTTTCTTGTTTTTTTTTTTTATTCTCTTTACTCTAGTGCAAAACAGTTAACATTTTTAGGACATATTTATTTCCAAATTGACTTTTCTATAATGCCATTTATTTTTTTATACATGCTTTAAGACAATTAAACAAATTTGTCTTTCCAATTCTCTTTTCAATAGTGTAGTTTTTTATAGAACTTTTAAACATGTTTTCCCTCCAAATTCTCTGTACTATCGTGAAACTGGTAATATTGTTTAAGGCATTTAAACTTTTTCCCTCCAAACTACTTTAATACATGAACGATAATCTGATGAGATTCAGCAATGAAAAAATGACTCAAAAGTAAAACTTTGCAAACAAATTTCAATAATTTGGAGGGAAACTATGTTTAAATTTCATGAAAGTATTGTTCATGTTACAATACAAAATTGTTGGATTACAAAAATAATGCAAAATACAATTAATTTTGAGATTAAATGTAACCTGGACATGTTTTTGTGCGATTCAAATTTTCTCAGACTCATTGAAAATATAACAAATTATGATGCACCGGATGCACAGAAGGCCACCTTGTCATTCTGAGGTCACTTTGGTTTTTCTTTCATCTTTAAATCAGAGCAGTACACACAGATACAGTGTGTGTGTGAACCGGACAGCTAAAATCTGTCTTATGGTGTCTATGACTGGAGTAACTGTGTTTGTGAATAAATGTTGGTTTTTTGCTCCATTGATTAAATGTGTTGCGTTGATTATAATGAGAGGTGTGGTCTTAAGCCGGGCTGGACTGAGGGGGATTTGAGCGGCTGCAGACACTAAAACATATGTCTCTCTGGAGGAGGCCACAATGCTAATTTAAGAACAGTAGCACATCCCTCGTCAGAGCCCTTTATGACGACCCACAGGCACGGGACACAGTCAGTCAGCCGGGAGAAAGGACTGAAAAGAGAAAGAGAGAGAGAGACTGTGTTAACATGTTTTGTCTCAAGGGTCAAATCGGCCACTTTTATTCATATTTATTATAAGCTTCTACATTCTGGGGAAAAAATGTCAGAATCAGCACGAGACAAGTAATCACGCTACTTAGTCATGGTTGGTCATTCCAATAGAAACGATGAGATTAAATTGATTTAAGGAAAAAAAAGTCTGCTATGACATTTGAAGGAAACAATGTCAATAGGTAATCAGCATCTAATTTACAATCAGTTAACCGATTTTATTTTCATCTCACTTATCTAGTTGAATAGTGTTTTCTGGTTCACCTGACAGAAGAACAAGAACTATACAAGAAACACAGTTAGAGTTTCAAATCCTTGGGGATTTACAGATGGATAAAAATACAAATAAAGAGTATAAAATTAATAGATAGCATAGCTGAAATCTACGGAGCTCTTTAAGAAAGAAAGAAAAAATATGAAACGGGAGGAAAAATTATATTTCAATGCTTCTGTGTTCTCTCGCAAAAAGTATTGCATTCCCCTGACACACTTCTCATTTTCTCGTAAAACATGTGCAGTCTCTCGCATAAGAATTGCGTGCTCCTGGTAAACGTTGAGTTCACTTGCTGAAGCGCTGAAATATCATTTTTCTCCCACCTCATATTATTATCACAGTGCAAAGTTTTCCCAGGGAAAGCAAAAGTCTTGCGAGAGAATGCAAAAGCATTGAAATAATCATTTCTGTCATTTCTAATAATCTGATTAGGGGTGACATACAAATCAGTTAATGAAAATGTTTGAGCCGTATTAAGATCTTTGACTTGTTGAAATCTTATCTGGAGATACAACTGGGACGTTTTTCTCCAAAGCCCCCAGTTTCTGTCCATATAATCTGTTAATTGGGATGTTAAAGGGGTCATATGACGTTGCTAAAAAGAACATTATTTTGTGTATTTGGTGTAATGCAATGTGTTTATGTGGTTTAAGGTAAAAAAAAAACACATTGTTTTCCATATAATGTACATTATTGTTTCTCCCTCTTTTGGAAGGCCAAACAAAGTAGTTTCGCTTTCACGATGAAACACACAGCGACTCCACAACATGGCAGCGGCGGCAACAGCAAGAATTAAAGTTACGCCTTCTTTTTTTGCGTGAACATTTGGGCGGCGTTATGCAAATCTTCCCACATCGTGACGTAGACATGTGGGGGGGTGTTAGAACGAGGCGTTTTAGGCAGGTGTGGCTGACTCTTAACTTTTATAAAGAATATCTCTTTGGATTTGAGACTTTAGTCTTTGCAACTTTACAGATCTTCTTTATGCACCAAGAGCTTGAAACACTCCAAAGAGAAAGGAAAAATTGAAATCGCATCATATGACCCCTTTAAGAGATCTTATTCGTAATTGTGTTTTTTTTTTTTGTCTTTGTACAGGCAGCCTCAAACACTTTGACCCTAGATGTCTATAACATTGTTTATTCTGGTAATCTGTGCATGGAGTCATTAGGAAAGCCGGCAGGGTCAGTTTGGGCTCAGCGGCAGTGGAATATTAACTCATTCTTCTGGGGTGTAATTGCACCAGACTTCCACTGTTGAATGGGTGGAGTTCATTGTCTTTGTTTGTCTCGCTCTGGGCAGCTGCCTTCGCTGCAGTGTTTTACTCTTTTACAACTTCTGTGGTATTTACAGTGGAGCCACTCAATGCAATCACCCTGTTTGCTTTGCCACTCTCGCCCCTCTTATCTTCCCTCTCTTTGTTTGAGCGGTGATTTCAACATTTCTGTCTCTCTGTCTCTCGCTCTCTTTTTTTCTCTCGCTGTTTCTCTCTTCAGGGCAGGCATTTGGATTTATGGGAGCTGCTCTGCACCCCGCTGGGCCAACAGCTTGCCCCAGTCTGTGTCCACCTTGTCCCGCAGGCCTGCGATTGTCTGCCACTAATTGGGAAGAGACTTCACTGCTCCGATCAACCATGGAAGATGTAACCCGTCCATCGTTCATCCATCAATCAATACATCCATCAATGAGTAATCCAGCAATCAATCACTCCAGCTACTCACATTCACTCGCTGGAGAGACAGAGTATAATTTTCTGTCTGGCATTTCACAAGTGGGATGTTTTGCATAGTGGTCTACTCACATAAAAATCTTGCTTGTCCAGTGCTACAAATACATAATTAGAGTTTTCTCTTTCAAAGCACAGACATCCTGTCTGTCTGAGCTCCGGCGGCCATCTACACAGTGTGTCGGGACTATCAGGACTTTATAAGACAAACTCTTAAAAAAAAGACACGCTAAAAAAAATCTGTAAAATTAGGGCACAATGTACTGTACATTTATTTGAAGGAGTTTTCTGTAGTTACTTTTTACCTGCATTTTGAATTTTACACTGCATTGTATAGTCGTTCGTTGTAGTTTTTGAAAAGTGATTTCTGTTAAATAAAATATCTCCTTTTGAAGTGAACTTTGAGCTTTGTAACTTTGCAGATATTTTTCATGCTCAAACAGCAACATTACAGACTAACTAAAGTTGAAAAAGTGAAAAAGCATAATAGGACCCCTTTAATAGAAATGTACATAAAATGTTACGGGTTTATTTCTTACATTGTACTTATTATAATAACTGTAAATTATCCAAACTCACATGTAACTAACCCTAAACCAAACTTTAACCCTGTACTTGTAGTTAATTTTACATAATATTAATTTGTGTAATTTCACTGTAACAATGTCACCTTAAAATAAAGTGTAACCAAATTCGGTCATCATTTACTCAAACCTGTTGATTTCCATTTATTTATTTACTTATTTATTTATTTTTGTTTAAGTGCTGGTCACTGTTTTCCATACAGTTACAATAATTAGAGACTATTTTTGGGAACATTAAGATTATTTTCATTTTATTATTTTTATGTGAAGTACATTCTAAACCCTTCCATAACACTTTTTTAAAATTAAAATCAGCATAAATTAAATGCAATACAAGCACTACCAACATGTGAACTTACAGCTGTATTTTGTAATAAAGTACACAACTGAACCTTACATTTTAAATAATATATAACACAATGAATTTAGAATATAATATAATATTCTGACATATTCTGAAATTTCTGTCAGTAGCTATTTACTTCCATAGTATAAGAAAAAAAAAGTCAATGAGTACATTCAACTGTTTGGTTACCCACATTCTTCAAAATATCTTCTTTTGTGCTCAACAGAAGAAAGAAGCTGGTACAGATTTGGAACAACATGAGGGTCAGTAAATGGCGACAGAATTCATAATAACCTTATATTCATAATAGCCTTATTATACCTATAAGTTTTTGTTCACTGGAAGTCTTGACTTCAGCCCTATCTCACCCTGAGCTCACTAGAGCAGTAGTGTTGAGCTTTTAATTTTGGAGTTTCAATGAATTGGTTTATCAGGTTCTTAACACCAATCTAAATGATTCTTTCACGAACTGGATTGATCTGGTTCTCGGTTTCGACTGATCTGGTGGCATCTGTTCTTAAGTTAACAGCTCACTGGAGGGAAAGATTATCAATAATTAAGAACGTTATGTTTTGTGGAAGAGAGTAAGCCAAGAAATTGCGTAAATAATGAAATGAAATTGTATTTTTGAACTATTCTTTAATAATAATAAGGCAGACATAAAAAGGAAATCACAACACTTCACCTCTGACCTCTCAGTCCGATGCAATGTGGACAGGAAATGCCAGAACAGGTAATAAGTGCTAGATATTATCACTGGAGGACACAAACAACAAGCGTGGGAACAAGATTCCAAAAGTCTCTCAACCTCAAAGAAAGTTATGGTAATGGTGGTGACTCATTCCTGGCACACCCTTTCCCAACAAGCTTCACTTTTCGCTGCGTCTTTAATGATGCTGCCCCCGTCCACCCCCAACCTCCTCTACCTCCCACCCCAAACCCTCTACCTCTCCGGCTCTGGGCCCTCAGGTGCGCCTCCAGGCCCCCGCTGGATGAACGGCCTTATCTGATGTATCCGAGTTGTCACGCCACCCCCGTTTCTCCTCTCCTTCCTCTAGTTGCTCCATTTATTTGGGATTTGTTTGTAGAACAGGCCCTGTTCATTTCCTTCTCTATGCAAACAAAATGACATCTCATTTATTGAAATTAGAGATGAAAGGAGTGCACTTTAATAAATTATCATTCTCTCTTTCGGCGATAAACCACATTTTTACATAAATATCACTAAACAAATCTATCCAGGTGAATCCTATAAAGAAGGATACAAATTTAAAAAGAAAGGCAAATGAAGGCTATTTTAGGACTATTTTAATCTTATTATTTTAATTACAGTTAAGCACGTTCCAAACCTTTCCACCACACTTTTTAAAATTAAAATCTGCATACAATAAATTAAATGTAATACAAGTACTATCAACATACAGGATGTACTCATAGATGTATTTTGTAATGAAGTATACAACTGAACCTTACATTTTAAACAACATAATAATTTATAATAAATATATAAGGCTGCTTAAGTATTACAGTGAATACAAAAGGTTTTTTTTTTCATTTAAGTAGAAAAAACTCAAAAGGTCAAGAAAAATACTTACAGTATATATGCCCTTAGTATTGTATTAATAAACATAAAATAAACATACCGTGGCATGCGAAAGTTTGGGAACCCCTTGCAGAATCTGTGAAAATGTGAATGATTTTAACAAAATAAGAGAGATCATACAAAATGCATGTTATTTTTTATTTAGTACTGTCCTGAGTAAGATATTTTACATAAAAGATGTTTACATTTAGTCCACAAGATACAAAAAAAAAATAGCTGAAATTATTAAAATAGCCCCCTTCAAAAGTTTGGGAACCCTTGGTTCTTAATACTGTGTGTAGTTACCTGGATGATCCACAACTGTTTTTTTTTGTTTTGTGATGGTTGTTCACGAGTCCCTTGTTCGCTCTGAACATCTCCAGGTCCTGCAGATTCTTCAGTTTTACAGCATCTTTTGCATATTTGAACCCTTTCCAGCAGTGACTGTATGATTTTGAGAGCCATCTTTTCACACTGAGATAATTGACTGCTTTCCAGCAGTGACTGTATGATTTTGAGATCCATCTTTTCACTCTGAGGACAATTGAGGGACTCGTACATAACAATTACAGAAGGTGAAATCATTCACTGATGCTCAAGAAGGCAACACGATGCATTAAGAGCCGGGGGGTGAAAACTTTTGAACAGGATGAAGATGTCCAAATTTTTCTTATTTTGTTGAAATATATTTTTTTTTTTCCATTTAGTACTGCCCTCCGGAAGCAAGAGAAGACATGCATGTTTCCCGGAAAACAAATTAAGTACAATTTACCTTGATCTTCAAATTCATGAATGCTTATGAAACGCAATAGCTACTTTATAAATTGACATTCAGTGAAGACTTGAATTATTTCTCAATAAGAATAATATTGTGTGACACTGAAATGCCATCTTCACATTTCCTTTGCAACCTTTTAATGCTGAAATTCTATGTAAAATGAGAAACATTTTAAATGAGGGACCCATGCATAACTATTACAAAAGATGAAAACATTTACTGATGCTCAAGAAGGCCACGCAATGCATTAAGAGCCGGGGGGTGAAAACTTTTGAACAGGATGAAGATGTCCAAATTTTTCTTATTTTGTTGAAATATACTTTTTTTTTTCCATTTAGTACTGCCCTTCGGAAGCAACAGAAGACATGCAAGTCACTGCTGGAAAGGGTTCAAATATGCAAAAGATGCAGGAAAACTGAAGAATCTGCAGGACCTGGAGGATTTTTCTGAAGAATAGTGCTCAGTTTAACTTTTCAGAACAAACAAGGGACTCGTGAACAACCATCACAAAAAAAAAAAAAAAAACAGTTGTGGATCATCCAGGTAACCAACCACACACAGTGTTAAGAACCAAGGGGATTATTTTAATAATTTCAGCTATTTTTTTTTTGTCTTGTGGATTATATGTAAACATCTTTTATGTCAAATATCTTACTCAGGACAGTACTAAATAAAAAAATAACATGCATTTTGCATGATCTCTCTTATTTTGTTCAAATTATTCACATTTTCACAGTTTCTGCAAGGGGTTCCCAAACTTTCGCATGCCACTGTATAGTAAAATAAAATAAATAAATACAAATAAATAAACAAAAATATTTAGATATCCCCTTATTGTAGTGCTACACAGGTTTCACTGGTAAATGTAACTTGGATATTCAGATATTCTTACATGCCAAAAACATGACAGAAAATTGTATTATTAATAAAATAAAAATGTCCCAAACTCCCCCCCCCCCAAAAAGGATCCTAAAACATACATTTCTGTAAGTATACTAAAAACATACTTTTATGTATGTATACGTTTCTGTAAGTATACTAAAAAGATACTTTTCATACATTTCTGTATGCACAAAATTATGCACAATGTATCTTTTTTTTTCTTTCAATAGTTTCTGCACTTAAATTGAACCCAGATGTCTCCTATTTTTTATGGACAGTTTTTGTGAGAATTATTCATAAAATAAAACACTTTTCACTCAGAAATTGCTAGTAGATTTGACAATTATTTACAAAGAAGCTCTTTTTTTTTCTTTCAATAGTTTCTGCACTTAAATTGAACCCAGGTGTCTCCTACTTTTTATGGACAGTTTTTGTGAGAATTATTCCTAAAATAAAACACTTTTCACTCAGAAATTGCTAGTAGATTTGACAATTATTTACAAAGAAGAGACAAGTAACTATTAAACATGAAATTCTGAAGTAGAAAGACCCAAATTGTATTTTCTTGTAAAAACCTGCTCCATTAATCTTTGTTTTATTTACAACTTTGATTTTCTTTTCAGTGCATTTTATCCACAGTCATACACAAATGCAGAACACAAGACACAGACACACTTTATGCTTTAATCTGTGAGTGTTTAGTTCATTAGGCTTTGCGGGGTAACTGGCTTTAACACGGCTCATAGTCACCATTCTCCCCGCAAGCTTTAGCCCCTTAGCAGCTTAGCAGAGATCTCTTTTTCAATCCAACCGTTCCCACATGACAATGAGGGCCACGTGGGGCCAGCCGGAGCATATGGGTCTTCTTAAGTAATAACTCATCCATTCTTTTGTTTCTTGTGATTACGATTAATTCTGCAACACAGGTTCTTCATATTTCAATTAACATTTGTTCTCCATTTCTGATTGTTAGCTACATTTCTTAGGGAAGTTTGCTAGCTTGTGTGACAGTACAATGGAAATGCAAAATAAGGCTTGGGTTCAAGGGGTGCAAATGACCTTAAATATCTGGTCCTGTGACCTCTATCACCTTCCAAGCACATTAACCCTAAAACCCATCACAGACCTCATGACTGATTCCTCTCGAACCTTATAAATGCTTCTCTCACACTAATCCACACATGAGGTCCAAGTCCCTAAAAGTTTGGTTCAAATATAGTGACCTTCTTGTGCATCTCTTTCTCTTTCATAACACGCAAACACACTCACACTAACTCACGTATGTGTTGTGTGGAGACAGATTGGCGGTTGGGAAGGTTGGGGTGTTTCAGAGGTGATGTTACTCAGATGAGTTTTAATCAGGGAGGGCCTTGTCCTGGACAAATTTGTGGCCCCTCATCCTAATTCATCTCCCAGACTCCATCCTTGAGTTGTCTCTTGCACTAATGAAAAGGTTCACTCCAACTGAAGGTCAACGAGACTCGCCCCATCACTCTCTCCTCTCCTTTCCTCTCCTCAATCTTCCTCTCTCTTCTTTCTATCATTTCTTCTTTCTTTTGCTGAAATTTCATTTTCTTATTTCCTAGTCTTAAATGCACAATCCCATGTTTGAGGCTTATCATGCCATTAAAGGGTTACTTTACACCCCCAACAATTAAAATGACAAACCATCATGTCATTCCAAACCTGTATGTGTAAGGAACAGACCCAATTTTAAGTCACTGAAAATGTCTGCCAAGCTCGTAACTCTATTTGCTTCTAAATCTTGTTGTGCATGTGCATTTTCAAACATGCTGCAGGAAAGTGCATTGCAAGGTACATGAAAGATCGTAAACTGCTGGGTTTCATGTGTCTAGTAACCAAACAAGAAACAGTTTTAAAATGCAAAATCACACATTTGTGAGATTTGTGAAAGATATTGTGGCTACATATTAGGAATTTGTTCGCATGACTTATTTTGTTCCCCTCGTTTTAGTTAAATCATGGCCACGATTTAACAACATTCAGTTTTAACAAAATTACATACAGAATAAATTGGTACACCGTGATCATGATTTATCTAAAACAAGGGAGTGAGTTAGGACAACGTTCCCACGATTTACCGTATTTTCCAGAATATAAGTTGCGGTTAGGTTTAGCATTTATAATAATTCCACTACAATTTGTGTTTTTTTTTTTTTTTATATTCCTGTTCTGTTCTAATGTAATAATAAAAGGTGACTTATACACTGCTGTGACCTTTGTTTGTTTGTTTTTTCTTTCAACAATACAATTTTGATCCCGTGTGACTTATTTTCCAGAAAATGATAAATAAATGAAATTGAGGGAACAAATTTATATAACATGGCCACGATTTAACTATAATGAGGGAAAATGAATAATAAACCATGCCCACGAATTAAGTCATAGGAACAAATTTGTATTTCATATCTATTTTTTATTCTGTATATCTTGTGCAGGGTTCAAGATATCTGAGAGATGTGCTGGAGAGATTTTCAGTGAATAAAAACCAAAATTTTGTTTTGGTCCTAACACAAATTTATTTCGATTGCCCAGTGATTGTTTGATTTTTGTATTAAAAAGAGCAGCTTGCACAATCTTCAGAAAGACGATTTCGGGCAACATTAGGGTGAGTAAAAAGTTGATAGTTTATATTTTCGCATAAACTATTGGTCATGCTTGGTACAATTGGTATAGAGAAGAGAAGAGAAGAGAAGAGAAGAGAAGAGAAGAGAAGAGAAGAGAGATTTCCCCAGAGTGCAATGTTTGCCTTGATAAACTCCTTAGGGGAGCAATACAGCATCATTGAGGTTCCTCACACACACACACACACACACACACACACAGTAGTCAATACGGCCGTGATAACTGCAGCCCCATCTGTTGCAGGCTAATCAGACTTTAGACCCCCTCACATTGAGGTGACTTTATCAATTAGGAGTAATTAACAGCTGTCAGATTGCAAATAAGGACTGGCATCCAAGTTGTGTGTATGTGTACAGTATGTGTGTAATTCCTGGATTATTTTCTGAAGAATCTGACAGGATAACACATTGCTGCTGTGAGAAGATTATATTAGAGATTATATTAGTTGTGTCAAAACCTCCCCTCCTCAAATTCTTTACTGCCAGTGTGTGTGTGTCCATACGTGTGTGTCTGACCTCCTCTTGACAGTTGGGATACAGATGAAACATTCATCATGTCCTGCATCCGTCATGATGGCTTCTGAGTTTCTGTAAGGAGAGCAGGGACAGGGCCAATGAACACACATATCACTGCAGAATGATGATGAAACGCAAACACACACTCACATGTATGAAACGCAAACACATACACACACACACACACTCACACACACACACACACACACACACACACACACACACTGCTGCTGACACAGTTGTTTGGCTCGCTTTAGAGTTTGCAGCTTCTATCAGGACCGAAATACCAACCAGAAGAACAATGTGGTGAGTCATATACACACACACACACACACACATGCACAGTGTCATACACACATACCATCAAAACTAGTAGCTATTGATTCCTCAAGCAGTTGTTACTGGCACAGGTGTCAGTGATTCACGACTAAAAAGACAACAGACGTTTAAGCCGAAGAGTTTTGAAATGTCAACATTTATCTCTGTCATCTTCTTTGGCCTTTTTCTGTTTCACCTTGAGTCATGGATTTGGTTTCAGTTTTATTGGCTCTAAAATTGGTGTGAAGGGCTGCTGACCTTTGACCTATGAGGTAGGAATAGAGCGTCTGTCAGGGGTCAGGTATTGCAGCTCTATTGTCCCTGTGAGCTTCTGTCTGTATGGTAGGCCAACACACTAGCATGTACATGCTGTGCTAAAGTTGTTGTTTTTTGTATTTTATTTTTGAGATTGTTTTTTAACAGAATGTTATAAATTCATAAAATCACTGTATTTTACCTTCAAAAAGTGGCATCAAACCATAATACGATGGTACTAAATCAGTGCCATATTCATATATCTATTATTTAGTATTTAAGTACTGAATTACCATGGTACAAATCCAAAATGCCATAGTACCATTGATCTTTTTATACTTTTGATGATAGTGTACAGTAGTCAGTAGATAAATACTTCCAAGGGATTTTTTTTTATTGCTGAGAGATTACACAGAAGTTTCATAGCTGAGGAAACAAATTCTTAGTTATGTTTCAAATATTTTGCCTAAATTTACTTTGAGAGGGTGTTATCATTGGTGCTTTTGCCAAAAACAAATCAATAGAAAAACCTGGTGGCAAACATTATCTTTGATTATAATTCCACAAGTTAAACACAAGTAGTTCAGCAGAACAGTGACATTTTTTCAATATGGTTGCACTGTTTTTCCAATGTGTTTTTTTTTTTTTTCACTCTTAGTGTTCAGTAATAGTTGACCCCTGATGAAGGGAATAAGCCGAAAGAGAGAGAGAGTGTGTTCAGTAATAGTTAAATAGAATGATGATCCATCACTGATACAAACCCTTATTAAATTATAATGGTCCAACAATAAGCTTCAGTGGCAAACCTCTTTTGAACATTTGCTAAAAAATACATTTTAAGTTTGCTACAAAAACGTTTTTTTACAAGGGATGTCCTTGTGTTTTAGTTTTCAAAATGTTTTCACCTAATTTACCATACGACAGATAAATAACTGCTATCCCAAATAGCCAATCAAATCACAATCCCGATAGCTTTGGGATTGCCTACCATTTTGTCGGTCATACTTACTAAACTGTCTGCGAATTATATTGTACATTTCATTTTTTGGAAATTTCCAACATTATGGTAAAAAGTGTTGGTATGATAAATAACATATCCAAAAAGGAGTTTTGTTTGTTCCATTTCTGAAATCATTTTGAAAAATTTAAGCATAGCATAAGACTACGCGGTAGACCGCTTGAACGACTAAACTTACAAATTGTCAATGATTGCCCAAAAATGTTTTTAGAAAGGGCAATCTTTTATTTAAATAGCAGTTGTCGCTGTTTATGGCATTGTCCATTTTACTATTTATTTTACACTTTTACACTCCATTAAATAAGGCTATATACATGCGACCAAAGCTCATTTTAGTTTTAAAAAGCGCAAATTATTAATCCCATTTGCATCTGCAGAAAGTGTCCGTTACACATTATTCAATATTTATGACACGTCGGCTGTTCAATCTCTTGACAATTGGGTAGATTTCCCATTGTAATTTCACGAATTAATCGCTGTCGTAAAGTCAATTAATTTCAAAACTCTATTCAAATATATTTCAATCTGTTCTGGCCATTCCAAATAAAGTTATAAAATCACCAGGTACATTAGTGAGCAAGCCAACTCACAATGACATTTTGTTCAAAGAACATAGAGAGAGTACCTTATAATTGCTGTCATAAGGTCAGTTAATTACAAAACTTTACTCAAGTATATGCCAGTCTGCTAACCACTCTTCCAGTTTGATTACATATTTTACCGTAAAAAAGATCATTGTTATGATCCACAATATTGTATATGATCCACATTAGTGTATATTTGTGTATTTACATGTGTGTTTATAATCCGAGCTCTGTAGTGATAACTAGAGGACATGCTAAATTGAAAGTTGATCTCTACTGTGGCGGATAATGATTAAAGAGAGCAAGAGAGGGAGGGAGAGAGAAAGGAATTGTGTGTGTGTGTGTGTGTGTGTGTGTGTGTGTGTGTGTGTGTGTGTGTGTGTGTGTGTGTGTGTGTGTGTGTGTGTGTGTGTGTGTGTGTGTGTGTGTGTGTGTGTGTGTGTGTGTGTGTGTGTGTGTGTGTGTGTGTGTGTGTGTGTGTGTGTGCAGCTTTCACTGCCAGTAAAGTGTGTGTGAGGGATAGCAGCAGAGAGAGAGAGGCTTGAAATGAAAAGATGAGAGCTGTGAAGGTGTTGAGTTACAGCACACAAGGACAGAAAAAAAGAGAAAGAAAAACAATGGCGGTCGTTAAAAGGGAATGTGGCAAGTGTGTGGCAGACGCCCGCTGAACCGGTGACCCTCAGCTGCTGCGGAGCTGGCTGTCTGCGGGCCACAGGGCGACAGGTGACGCTGCTTACGTTTGCCAGTTTGGGATAACTGGAGTGACTCAAGTTTCACACAGATTCACGCACAAGGACAGAGCCAACCGCTCACACACACACATGCGGTAAAACACTTTCTAAAAGCAAGGCAACACATGCTAAAAATATAAACGTTCACATAAGAACATGTATACTGTTTTAATGCGTCACTGGCCTATGGAGAGGAAAGCAAAATCACACTCACTTTCAACACAGACACAGCATTGCTTGGCAGTCATCCAGTGAATACTACAGCGTTTAGTGATAACATTATCACAAGTCTACCGCGCCTCTCAGCAGGGAAAACCCGGGGATGAATGAGGTTTTATTACGGCAAAACATGCGGAGCCTCCAATCCACCTTATCTGTGTGTGTTTTCATGTTGAGACACACCTACATGCTATTCTCAGAGAGTTTCACTCTCGGAAATTATGGCAGATAAGTGTGGTACTTGGTTAGGGTATAAACAGTTATTTTATTTTATTTTTTTAAATGGTGATTTAAAAATAAGTTTGAGAGAAGCTTGTTTGGTTTTACCCTGTCATTCATATCTCAAGGATATTTATGAAGCTGTTCCTCATTCATGTGATTCATTCTTTCAAGATTTCTCCACTTCCCCAACTCCACACCTACACTAAAGTTTCTAAAAGAAGGTTTCCTTCACAATGCCACAAGAAGATTCATTTTAGGCTCCCCATCAAGTGAACAGTTCTTAAAAGATCAATTTTATTCTTAGTGTAAAGAACACTTTTTTTCCACTATAAATAATATTTGTGGAATGGAAAGGTTCTGTGGGTGTTAAAGGTTCCTCATGGAACCACAGATGCCAATTAGGAACCTTTTAAGAGTGTATATCATGTTATGTCTTTCATTAATCTGGTAGTCCATTGAAGGATCTTGTCTTGTGGTCTGCGAGTCATGTTCTCAAGCCCCTTACGGACAGCACTCCCATATCACGGATATGAAAACTCATGAAATATCTGTATTTCTGATCTTTAGCCTTTGAATCATCTCCGTGTGTGTTCTCTGTAACCATTTGCTCTAACTTGTGTGTTCCTCTTTGTGTTTGTCAATTAGAATCAATTTGTAAATTCAGCTGTCAGCGGCATTCTGCCACCCATCATACACACACACCCTCACTCTGACTGTCTGCCGGAGTGTGTCGGGCTGCTGTTATTCTAGGCCGTAATGACTTTGTTCAGTTTGTGGGGCAGTTGTTGTCTATGTGTGTGGGGTTTTGGGCTGCTTTCTGACATTTTTCTCTCTGATTTCTCAGGTTCAGCTAGCTTCACTGGCCTGGATAAATGCTTTACATTGCTTAAACCTTACTAACTTTACATATACAGTACCATTCAAAAGTATTGGGTCAGTAAGTATTTTTTTAAAGGGGTCATATGATGCAATTTCAATTTTTCTTTTCTCTTTGGAGTGTTACAAGCTCTTGGTGCATAAAGAAGATCTTTCATTACACCAAATACACAAAATAATGTTATTTTTAGCAACATCATATGACCCCTTTAAAGAAAGTACGACTTTTATTCAGCAAGAATTCATTTTAGTTTATCAAAAGTGACAGTAGAGACATTTCCACAAAAGAATCCTGAAAATCCGCAAACTTTTTTCACAAAAATACGACGCAGCACAACTGCACTCTAAGAAAATTCCATTAAAATATGCGTATTGATTTTTGCATTCTATTGATTTTTCACAGGTATTTTACCCATATTTTGAATTACGCATTTCAAGGAAATGTCCGTAAACTTAACAGAGAAGGTACTGGTCATTTTCTTCCAGGATATTATCTTTTTTTTTTTTTTTCCTATTGATTTTTTTCTTACAGTGTGTTTTCAGCATTGATAATAATAAGAAATGTTTCTTGAGCAGCAAATCAGCATATTAGAATGATTTCTGAAGGATCATGTGACACTAAAGACAGGAGTAATGATGCTGGAAATTCAGCTTTGCATCACAGGAATAAATTACATTTAAAAATATATTAAAATTAAAAAATATATATTTTAAATTGTGATAATATTTCACAGTATTACAGTTTTTAAAACGTCTAAAAAACTTACAGACCCCAGATTTTTAGATTTAGGTTAGATTTGACAAAAACTGTATAGGTGAAATTTAATCCCAAAATTATATCAATTCTCAGTATGCCGTAATGAGGTAAAATAAAGTAAATCTCCACTGTGTTATGAGTGAAAATAAGATTTTTATCTGAACAGGATGAGCAATGACGCAATGTGCATCAATATATACCCAGGTCAAAGGTGACTCTGTTTCTGAGTGAATTAGGTCGTTTATCCCTGATACTTTTTGTTTCAGTAAAGAGATCTTTGTAGGCATGTGTTTGTGTGTATGCGACCACAAACCTGCGTTTCTTTGCTCATTTTATCAGGCTTTCATGAGTCATGTCACTGTAGGTCAGAGCCACTGACTCACGGGAGATAAAAATGGGTGTGCATGTGTTTTTGTTTTCGACTGGTCGCAAGTTCAGAATCTGTGTGTGTGTTATTGTCTCAGAGGTCAGACTTCCCTCTGGTCTTTGTTGTAACGAGTTGCATTAATGATTACAGGTTTTGCTCCTTTGACTTCCTGTGTAATTAGGTTGCAGCTAAATCGCCACCAACCATCGACGTGTTTGTGTGTGTAAGTCGTCATTTTGTCTCAGATGAGTGGCGTCACTGAACTGTTCAGGTGAGGTGTGACTCATTCAGAGTCAGGTAGAAGGATGTGTTAAACACAGGGGAGCTGCAGCGGCCAGTCAAACAGTCTCCATGTGTTTGTCAAAGGCTGTTCTCCAACAATGCAATCAACACTCAAACACACTTACACTCATTTTCCTCTTTAACTACAGGCCTCTAGCTGTGATTGTGAGTTCATGCACTGTTGTCCTCAGGTTTTAGAGTTTTGGGTGTGTGTTTGCTGCAGTGGTGTATAAAGTACCTGAAAGCCATACTCAAGTAAAAGTACAGATATCTTACCAGAAAATGACTTTGGTAGAAGTTGAAGTCACCATTTAGAATATTACTTCACTAAAAGTCTTAAAGTATGTGATATTTATTGTACTTGAGTACGAAACGTATTTTTAAAATCTTAAACGTACTTACGTATTCAAAGTAAAAGTACAAGTAAATGCAAAATGGAAAAGAAGCAAATAAAGAAATGGGGGACATGGATGCATTTAACCTGCAGTTACAGATGAATAAATAATGTTTTGTTTTTAACATAAAATGTTGAATACTGTTATTTGAAATAATTTTAAAACATAAAAAAATCGCCAGTAGGTGACAGCAAGTGACTGTTAATGAGAGAGTCATTGAGATGCAACCGATTCATTCAAACAACTGATTCATTCAGATACAAAGCATTTGACTGTGTTAATGAGTGAATCACAGAATCATTTATTTAACCGATTCGTTCAAAAAGCTGATTCAATAAGTAAACGCCGTCCATTGCTCAGAGACACAAAACAGTGCTGTAATCTTTGTTTGGAACTCTATTCGTTATCAAAATTGAGCAAAAACAAGCAATATTATGTCTAAAATGTAAGTCACTCGAAGTCAGCCCAGACTCGACTTGAGTGGAAAATGAATCATCATGAATCATTGGCTGAAATATAAAAACTCAAGTAAAGTACAGATACTCCCAAAATATACGTAAGTACTGTAACAAAGTATTATTACTTCGTTACATTACACCACTGGTTTGCTGTGTGCTTGACATTTCCCTCTTGCACTGTTATTGAGATTGTCAGGTTAATTGAGTTTTAAAGAGACAGTGACAGAAACATCCACGTGTCCTCCTGCAGGGCTTACGCTGTGATCTGGAGTGCCGCTGTAATTACAGGTCTGATGTCAATTGTCAACAAATTATGGGGATCGTAGTTGCTCTCTCTGACACATACACACATATAGTCACGCATGCATTACAACACAGGCTTATGCACACACAAACAGATATTTTTAGCTACTTGAATATGTAGACTCCTACTAGACTCTTGATGGCTTTGGAAATTGAGGTGTTCATAATATGAAATTTCCTTTAAGTAACCCTTGAAGGAGAGATATAGTTTAGCATATTTGTAAAAAGAGAAGTTATTACAGAAATATTTCGTACCAAATGTAATGTCAAAAGTTTACATTTATATTAAATGCAACTAGTTGAACTTTAAAGTGACTTTGACACTTTGAAAATGACTTCTGTTGTGTTTGATACATGGTTAAAGTGTAATGCTGAATGTACTGACAAGCATTTATGGTAAACTTAAATACACGTTTCAATAGAAATTACACTAAAGTATATGTTAAGTCATTTAAATATATTTTGCATATATAGTTGCAATTTACTACATTTAAAATCTATGAACTGTATGTAATAACGCATAACAGTTACCATTATTATCATGTGATGTTTATGAATAGCATGTTAGTCAACACATCAAACAGTTTATTATAGGTTTATTTATTAAAGCAATGATTTAAAATGTTCATTTGAAACCTTCTACAAAGTGCACTGTGTTAATAACATAGTCATGAAAGTATACTCTCTTTAAGTACACTTTCTTTGGGTTTTATTTCATTACCATTATATTATCTGTAAATACAGTTTTTGAAAATATACTTTTAAGATTTGAAAGTTCACTACAAGTGCACATTCAATATAATTAGGCACACATCTTTTCTGTTTCCACAAAAAAAGCATTTCTCCAGCCATTTTTTTTTCCTTTGAACTTTATTTCACTCTGGTATTAGAATTGTACTATTTCCACATACTATTTCTAGGGTGTCTTCCAATATTACACTAAGTTATTTTACTTTTCTTTTTTTTCTCCTGTCACTGGACAGCCTTGCAAAAACTATTTATTGACATTTAATTTGTGGCAAATTTGTTACAGTGTTCACCACAGGGGGTTGCAGAAAACAGTTTTTGTGAGGAGAGTAATCTGTCCTTTGATTTCACACAAAAGAGTGTTCAAGAGTGAGACACTGAGGATATTTCAGTGGTTCTGCTTGTACCTCTGAATGAGGGTCGCTTCACTGCAGTCTTTCAAAAATCCCATTTCATTGTGGCCGTGAGAAGGAAATATATTTCTGCAAAACATGGGTTCAGATCAAGGACAAAGAAAGAAGTGGGCAACAAACGGGTGTCGCCATTGCATCGTGTGTGTGTGTGTATCAATGAACTCTTTTCCTGCCATTGCCCGCTAGATGCTCGTGATTGCGGGTGACCTGTCGGGTCATAAAGAGGGCATCCAGAGGTGGATGGAGGGGTAAATCAACACCCCACTGTTCTATGCAGCACTTAGAGAGACCCTCACTGACCACCCACACCAAACAGCATCAGCAGCTGATGGATAGCAGCTATCTGTCTCTATAGTGACATGAGAGTTCCTTTGCATGCCCTCTAAATATTTACTACATCAGCGCCAATCAAAGGACAATGTCACAAGAGCTCCTTTGTACCCATAGATATCATATTAATTGCCATCATGACACTTGGTTCCTCCTGATTCTCTTTTACAACCCCTAAAACCCTTCTTAATGATGTTGGCAAACTTTACACATATATTTGGGAACAAGTTCAATGCTTGGTATAACTCTTTCGCGCAAAGAGCATTTTATTTATTCAAACTCTGCCTGTCATTTTTACAAAATTAAAATGAAAATTAATCAAGCTTCACAATTAACCAGAATGTTATATAGTCCCTACTGTAATGTGGTGTTTTGGGTTGTGTTTCTTGTTCATGTTTTCGTGTGTGTGGGTGGAGCTCAACCTCGGGAGAACGAAAGGAACCAAATTAATATATACACACACATACCCACAAATGAACAACAAAACTTTGACCGTGACACTATGGAGGCCGTTCATGAACTCACTGTCTGTCCTGTTACGGCCATGGATGCCTTTCATGAACTCACTGTCTGCCCTGTCACAGCCACGGAGGCCGTTCACGAACTCACTGTCTGTCCTGTCACGGCCACGGAGGCCGTTCACGAACACACTGTCTGTTCTGCCACGGTCAAAGTGGGCGTTCGTGAACTCACAGTCAAGTGGTCTGTCCATGTCTTATGTTTGGATTTCACCTGTAAATAAACTGCACTTGGGTTCTTCACTACACTTGCCTTCAGTGGACTGATTCGTTACACCTACAAACTTTCTTTCCTTACACTTTATTCTGCATGGTACAATGACACCTTTGGCAGGTTTTAGACATTCATTCAAAGGTATTGAAATACTGCAGGATAATTGGTTCCATGAAGAACCATTTGATTTTGAAAAAAAAAAAAAACTTTATAGTGAAAAAGGGTTATTTGGACTATTGACGTTTTCTTAACACTTAGTACAAGAAAAAGGG
>NW_015550226.1:1023573-1024354 GCF_001515605.1 Sinocyclocheilus anshuiensis | reverse complement strand
TAACACTTAGTAAAAGAAAAAGGGATGTTATGTAGTTCATTGGTTCTTTGGGGAACCCAAAATGGTTTTTCTATAGTATCAGTGCACCAAACAAAATAAATAATAATAATTATTTATATATATATTTATATTTATATATATCTATATATTATTATTATTTTTAAGAGGCCTCCAAAAGGTCTACTTTCCTCCACAACAAAAATGGTCAAAATGTATTTCACAGAATAATTTCATCCATAATGATTCAAACTTTTATAAAATATCAGCGGGAGGAAGTTTTTGCGAAATGTACTTGGATGGAAATTTACCACCAGAATGAACAAAAATTTACATTTGTCAACTCTAATGGAGGCTGGTCTAAAACACACATCTCTGCAGTGACTGATTACATATACAGTGCTTGTGCTAATGATTTGAATACAGCTAGAGTCTATTCACTGCCATTAAAACACTAAACCTGGCATAGGCCTATTGCAATGTTATGTGATCCATTTGTTTGTGTGCATGCATGTCTATTTGGTAAAAATGAAGGCAAAAATGTAACATTACATATAATGTTTAATACATTATACCAGGTATTGATGAGATTTTGTAGTAGATGAGTGTGTGTGACGTGCATGCAGGGCCGCATTAACCATTGGGCTAGGCGGGGCTGAAGCCCTGGGGCCCGAGCAAGGAGGGGGCCCGTGACTGGCTGTGGAGTAGATTGACGGACATCGGTAGTGCCGATCACCAAAGTCCCACAACGCCCCTCACTCTTTAGCGCTATTATTTTTTTTTT
>NW_015550226.1:1019510-1023033 GCF_001515605.1 Sinocyclocheilus anshuiensis | reverse complement strand
TAACACTTAGTAAAAGAAAAAGGGATGTTATGTAGTTCATTGGTTCTTTGGGGAACCCAAAATGGTTTTTCTATAGTATCAGTGCACCAAACAAAATAAATAATAATAATTATTTATATATATATTTATATATTATTATTATTTTTAAGAGGCCTCCAAAAGGTCTACTTTCCTCCACAACAAAAATGGTCAAAATGTATTTGACAGAATAATTTCATCCATAATGATTCAAACTTTTATAAAATATCAGCGGGAGGAAGTTTTTGCGAAATGTACTTGGATGGAAATTTACCACCAGAATGAACAAAAATTTACATTTGTCAACTCTAATGGAGGCTGGTCTAAAACACACATCTCTGCAGTGACTGATTACATATACAGTGCTTGTGCTAATGATTTGAATACAGCTAGAGTCTATTCACTGCCATTAAAACACTAAACCTGGCATAGGCCTATTGCAATGTTATGTGATCCATTTGTTTGTGTGCATGCATGTCTATTTGGTAAAAATGAAGGCAAAAATGTAACATTACATATAATGTTTAATACATTATACCAGGTATTGATGAGATTTTGTAGTAGATGAGTGTGTGTGACGTGCATGCAGGGCCGCATTAACCATTGGGCTAGGCGGGGCTGAAGCCCTGGGGCCCGAGCAAGGAGGGGGCCCGTGATTGTCTGTGGATTAGCTTGACGGACATCGGTAGCGCCGATTACCGAAGCCCCACCACGCCCCTCAATTTTTAGCGCTATTATTTAGTGGAGTTTTTTCCGTAAATTCCATTCATTACCATTAGCGATTAAAATGTCACATTTGAATTTGGTTTACCAATCAAATGCATTTATTATATATATATATATATATTACTTTTAAACAAACTGCACGCAGCCTATCTATCAGGTGATCGCTGCGCCTAATGTCTGCATTTACCTCTCTTCACTTCGTTCTGGTGTAATCTAGAAATGGTCATGGAAAGAACAATCTTCGATAAATAAAAATATCAACTATTCTAAAAAATAAAAAATAAAAAATAAAATAGTGAGAGGAAAAAAATCAGGAGAGAGGGGTAAAAATGAGTGAGTCACTAAAATCCACCGCTAGTTTATTTGACTAAAGCTGATGATGGAGTGGGAGTCGTGGAACCGCAAATGGACCGGACACATGGAGCAGATAAAAACATAGCGTCATCATCCCCACAGATTTTAGGTTAGTTTGATTATTAACTTGATAGATGTTGTTTTTTGGGTTTGAACAAACTCTAGGCCTAGTATATTCGCTTATGGGTTGAGAAATTAATTTTGCGCGTCATGATGTAAGCTTTTAATTTAAACGCATTTTAAGCATTTTGGTTTAAAAACTAATTTAACTGTTCAGGGACATTAAGCAGTGGGGCAGAATTCATTTGGGCAAATGTGCGCGTTAAGACGGTTTCTGATACTTGCTCGTACAGCGCCTGACTAAACTAAGAGTTATATTTTAAACGTTCGAATAGTTGTGTCAAAATGCCTGTCTCCTTGTCAACACAGTCATTTGTGTCTTAAATGAACGTTAATAGTTAAAGATAAAGCATGTGCACTAGTTGGCTATTATGAGATCCTGGCATTATATAATGAGATTTAAAGGGATGTAGTTCACCCAAAAATTAAAATACTGTCATCATTTACTCAGTTTCAAGTTGTTCTGAACCTGTATGAATTTCTTTGTTCTCCTCAACATAAAAGATGATATTTTGAAGAATATTCGTAACCACCAGAATGTTTCTGGTCCCTACTGACTCCAATAGTGTTTTTCCTTCATACTATGGAAGTCATGGGGGCACAGAAACTGTTTGCTACATTTCTTAGCATCTGTAAAGAGGTCATTTACACTACCATATGTGTGCACTTAGAGATCTTAAACCTGATATATTGGGGGGTGAAGGATAAATATGTTGTATAATCTGTAAAATCAATGCATTTAACCATATACTGCATGTTACATTATATAACACTTTTATGTGTTCAATTCATGCTGAAAAAAGAAACAAAATCACACAAATTGAGAATCTTTATTCTGTGTGTGGAACGCTACCAGACCGACAGTCATTTCACTTGCTGTAAAACATGAAATCCTAGGAGTTCTTAGAAAACAGTTGCGCAGTTTTGCTGAGTGAGTTATTCATAACGTTCTCTATGTATCAGGCTGGGTATTTACTCACACAGGATTACTGTGTAATCCTTACACTGATGATTTAAGCCTCCAATGTAAAGGCCCTTAAATGCTGACTCAAAATAGTATTTGGTCAACGACATTGACCACAGCCATTCCAGGTTCAATAACAATTTGGACACTTTGCTAACCTGCAATAATTAGATAACTGTAATTAGTTAAACTTGTCAAGAAACTGAGGTCTTATCTGTCTTGCTTTAATTGAGCTATTACTCCAGCTTCAGACAATTGTATAATCATATGCAAATAAAGGGGAGTTCAGAGTCTATTGTTTTTGGTAATTAGCCGAATCGCACTGCACTCATTTAGCTGCTTCAGATTTGAAAGGCTGAGGGTCAAGACCAAGGGTTAGTCTGAGTTAGTGTATATTGTCAGGGAAGTCAAAGGTGAGGGCATGGACATAGGGATTCTTTGTCATGAATTTTAAGCACAGGTTATGCTAATGAATAAAAGTTTAGTGGATTCTTTCATTTTAAACCTTGTCTGTGTTAAAGCAGGTGCAGATTTTTCAGCTTTAGATGTTTTATGATGATTAGATTTTTCAAAACAGGCCTAGAAAGAGATTGTAGATATTGAATCACTGTTCTCCACACTGTCCATGGGAGCCCAATGTGATTTACACAAGTAAGACATGTTGATGGGATTAACATCCTATCAATCAAATCTCTTACCCTAGTCGGGCCGCCCACAATACATACACTGACCGCCTGAGGCATATTGCAAAACAGGCAAGTCAATCTGATTCTATGCTTCTATGCAATTTTCAACAGTCTGTGCACTAGTCCATCTGGAAATAAAGTTGAGGAAGGTACAAGGTTGATTCAGTGAGTGCTTTGCTGTTCATGTGGGCTAGACAGACCTAGCCTGCAGGTGTGTCTTGGCCAGAATAATCTGCAAGGTTGTTTATTCACAGCAAAATCCCCAGAGTTAAATCAACTCTGCTCAGAGTACATATTGTCCCAATCTACAGAGTGTTAAATTAACAATGAAGCCGAGTTAAAGTTAATGGGATAATTAAGCAATTAATTAATTGATGAGAGAGCATTAGTAAAGAAAACCCGCTGTTAACAATGTTGAAGATGAACAACTACTGCTCAGGCTTTTAGACATGAAAACGTGTCACATAATCCTCATTAACTTTAACTCGGCTTCAGTGTTACTTTAACACTCTGTAGATTGGGACAATATGTACTCTGAGCAGTTTATTTAACTCGGGGGATTTTGCTGTGCAGGTTTAGAATAACAACAACATAACTTTAATTTTTGGGTGAACTATTCCTCCAAAGCAGCCTAATATAGCTGCTGTTGCTGTTT
>NW_015550226.1:1002288-1019409 GCF_001515605.1 Sinocyclocheilus anshuiensis | reverse complement strand
ACTGTTTGGTTACCAGTATTGTTCCAAATATATACGTTTGGATTCAACAACAGAAGGAAACTCAAACAGGTTTAGAACAATAACAACATAACTTAAATTTGTGGGTGAACTATTCATTCAAAGCAGCCTAATATAGCTGCTGTTATTGCCATTTGTGTCATTAATGTAAATTAAACATTAGAAAGAAAATCACTCACTGTCCTTGACCGAATCACTTTTGTAAAATAATGCATATTGAATTTATACAGTGAAGACTTTTCAGTCTATTTGTAGTCTATTTATTTTATACAATATAATATTTCTTATTCAGTGCTTTAAGTGTTTGTAGGTCAATTTCTTTGTTCTATTGTAATTCATGACTGTTTACTTGTCTTCAGTAAGTTTGTTTTTACTTAGGCTAGTATTTTTTATTCTATTATTTTGTGATATTGGAATTGGTAACAAGAATTGTGAAATTGCAATACATCAAAAATTTTGATTGGATAAAAATCTTATTTTACGCTATACTGTATATATCATTATTGTGATGGGGGCCCTGCAGTAAGTCATAGCCCCGGGGCCCAGTGAGGTCTTAATGCGGCCCTGCGTGCATGTGCATGTGTGTGTGTGTGTGTGTGTGTGTGTGTGTGTGTGTGTGTGTGTGTGTGAGAGAGTGATCTCTCATTAGGGGCCAGCTTAAATAGACTCATTGTTCTGAGCATGCTGATTAAGCATGGCTGCTGGTCACACTCATACACACACCTGTCATATGCATCACTTGTTCCATCTTACACGCAATTCTGATCCCAAAAATTCATCATATGTCATTTTAAGGTGATTAATGCTATCTACACTACTATCTACACCAAGTGAGTAACAGCTATACTAAACATGTGACGTATCATTAAACAGTCAGGATGTTGAACACAACACGCTGCCAGGAGTTTCATTCAGAACATGTAGAGCTATTTTGCACTAGACAACATATTTGTGACAGTTTCTATAATAAAACTGTCTGGTAAGCAGGAATACTCAAATAATCATACATATGAAAACTGCAGTACTTTAAATCCTTTATTCATATGTAACCATATAAGCCATCATATTTGGTTACCATGAGGATTTGTCTCAAGGCGCCTGATCCATATAACAAGTGATATGCGTTTTCTCACACATGGATCTATTATTTGACCTACAATAAACAGGCAGTGACCCTGAATCTTTCAGTCAAAATCAAATAGCTTTAGTATAGTTCTACTGTACCTCGCCCTGATGTCCTATCTGATGCTCTCGTTTTCATATATCCAATACAGGTCACTTCATAATACTTCCAAAGCTATAATAAATCTGTTATTATATTTATTTTAGATTAATTCTGTTGTT
Source organism: Sinocyclocheilus anshuiensis (assembly GCF_001515605.1). Classification (NCBI taxonomy): domain Eukaryota; kingdom Metazoa; phylum Chordata; class Actinopteri; order Cypriniformes; family Cyprinidae; genus Sinocyclocheilus; species Sinocyclocheilus anshuiensis. Next base: position 1,018,047 of record NW_015550226.1, on the reverse strand, counting down.
CTTAATTGCTATTTTTAATAGATTACATATGTTCAATTAAAAATGTTTAAAATATATATATTTTTTTTTTGCGAATTCATTTCACATGTGCACACTGTAAAACACACACACGCACACACACACACACACTCTCTCTCTCTCTCTCTCTGACTGCATGTCGCAGGTGGAGGTGTGCAGACATCTGGCAGCTTTTTGCAGGACTTTTGTGGCAGAGATCCAAACTAAATATTTCCTAACATTCTCTCTCACACACACACACACACACACATTCACAGCGTGATGACGGGCCAAAGGGCTTCCCTACTCTCACTGTATGTGTGTGTTGAGATAAATGATAAGAGATAACGGCAGTTCTTTTTCTGATCATCTTTTGCTAATCAGATCTTATTAAAAGGTTAAATGGTTTTCTTAAAGCATTTTCCCTTGAATGCTGATGAAGTCACTGGAGAGTAAAGCGAAGAGCATGTGTTCTTACAGTGTGTCTGACTTTGTTCATCCTACACACTTTTCTCTGCTGCTTTGATGGTAAGATGTTTGAGTTTTGTGTGTGCGTGTGTGTGTGTGTGTATGGGGGTGGTCAGGAACACTATGTCTGTTTCGTGTAAAGATCTGAGATGCAGAAAGGAGGGGAAGTGTGCTGGTGGGGCAAACTCATTCAACATGGACACTATTATCAGCTCAGCATAGCGCTGCAGTTAATGCCCGTGCGAATGTTTGTGTGTCTACAACAAACACATTTCAGTTAACTACAGTCAAACCCAAATGTCTGGCCGGATTTAAATAGGCCGTCATCATAACAACGATAATACTGAAAATGTATGCAAAAGTTGGGGCAAAAATGTAACATTACATATAATGTTTAATGCATTATACCAGGTATTGATGAGATTTTGATTATTGTTTTCACTGGAGCTGAATGGGAAGTTAAAAACCTTAAACTTTTGCGTTACCTTGGATTTTGTTAAAATGTAAAATTAAACATTATACCAGGTATTGGTGATATTTTGATTATTGTTTTCTCTGGACCTGAATGGGAAGTTAAATGCCTTAAACTTTTGCTTTACCTTCGATTTTGTTCCCCTGCTGAACTGTTTGCTTTCTTAATGTCTTCAGTTAATCCTAATGAGGCTGCTTTGGGTGGAGGTTTGTGTGTGTGTATGAACAGAGATCTCTGAACTCTGTGTATATCTGTAGGATTAAACCATCGCTATCATTCACAGACGTTTATGGAAGCCAGCAGGTAAAACAAACTGATTTTCATTTATTATAAGTGTACTTAAAGTATATATCTATAATTAATTGTATTATTGTGTCTAGTCAACAAACTAATCATATGAAATTTAATCTTCGGTAAGTCATGATATGGACACATTTTATTTTCTTGATTTGTTAAAATGATCGTATATTTTTCATCACTTAAGATGTGTCTAAATATGGTCTATAACAAGTTTCTCACAAGTGCAGACAAAATTCTAATACATTATTTAATTTAAATTGTTTTTTTAAATACATTATTATATTTCTTGCTAGAAATATTTAGATATAAATGTCACTAAATAAGTGAATATGCAGTCTTAATTTTGTAATGATTCTTAATGCGTGTTACATATATTCCTGACTGTTAAAACTGTTAAATCCTCCTTTTACTTTATAAAGATATCTAGAATAACTGAATAAATTCTCCAAAATTTCATGTTTCTGTCCCTGGTTTCTCTTTAGCAGCTTCTTTCAATTTTCAGTTCAGTTTAAGTTTTTCAGTAAAAGAAGACAAAGAAGAGGAAAAAAAATATCACTTTAAATTTGTTGTATTCTGTCAAATAAATGAATCAACTGCAATGATATAAAATATTACAATTTCCATGTATATATTGCAATTGTATTAAGTGTAACAATCCTTATGGAATGAACAATCTGATCTTTATAAATTAAGTCATTGTCAGTTGTTGTGGAGCTGATTTTTTATTTCCCTGAATTTTCATTCTTAGGTCAGAACTCTTTTCTGTGTGTCATGTGAGCAAACGCTCAAGCCACTGTCACTGTAAAGGGTTTATGTAATATAGATGAATCCTGAGAATTTAATCATTATTATAAACAGTTTAATAACACGTGCCAAATTTAGCATGGTCCTCTTTTAGTTTAGATAGTCTCTGTCTGGTCATAGTATTAATCACCACGCCACCCCCTCTGTGGTAAATGTTGTAAGGAGACAGACATATCTCCAGATGGCTGGTTTGAGGAAGCGGAGGGATTAGAGCTCTGTTGCCCCGTTACCCCACATGAAAAGGGCTGGGAGGGGTGTCATCTGCAGAACGTGCGGCACACGTGCAGATCAGCTTCTCTACTAGCACGTGTGTACACACACACACACACTCGAACCTTCAGACCCGGTTCAATCCAGGTGCCATGGCTCAATATGCTTTGCTTAATATTTCAGTTGTGGTGGGATGTGCTTAGAATAACAGCCACACACACAAGCAAAGGAAATGTACATAAGCTTTCTTTTAACTAAGTAATTATTCTATTTAGAAAGAGAGCCCTGATTAAACATTTTAAAGAAGATAACACTGTTTACGCTGTTATAGAAGGGATGTGTTGTTGGTTGAGAGAAGGAAATTAGATTAAAAAAACAACATTGGTTTTACATATCAGTCTCTGGCTGCTGAGGACTAGCGGCAGACTGGATGTGGTCGTCAGCAACTTCTATGTTTGCAGCTTTAAGGATGTAAGCAATTACACTGCACAAATTTGTCATTCCTTATTTCAAATCGGAACAGTTCTATTTATGGTGCAAGAAGTTTCTGCACTTCGTATCTCCCTCTGCGGTGTGGGGATGTTATGAGCTGTCTGTAAAACTAACAGCACTGTTGATGTTCCTCTGCCCGCTATTGTTTAGCTGGTTTTCTTTCAGGCCACATTAAACCCTTTATATAGACAGTAAAAAGGTCCATTTGAATTTGACTTCAGAGTTGAGAGAGTCCTCCCTGCCCCCTGGCCTCAGCTTGTCCAGAGAAAGAGAATGTGTCTGATCAAGCCCTGGAGGGTTCAGCCCTTTTTGGGCTTGAAGTCTCTTAAAGTGGATCTTATTGGGAATGGCTGAGACAGACTCTCTTCTCTCGGATCCAGCTTGCTGGCAGGTCCCCGTTTCAGCTCTTTCGTTTAAAGGTGAATCTCAGTGTTTTGGTGCTGGTCCTTCCTGGACTTCTTATTGAGTGGGTTTCAGTGTAAACAGCTGTGGACCAGATTGGGGCGGGTTGTGGGCTGAGCGGGTTCTGGGCAGCCCTTGGGGCTACAACAATCTTCTGGGTAGTCTGCTGCCAGGAAATAGTAGGCTGCGACTGATGTGGTCAGCTCTTTGTCACCAGCTAAATTTCGGGTGGGTGAGAGTGTTTTTGTGTGTAATGAGTGTTTTTGAGTATGTCTGCTGAGGGTCAGGCATTCGTCCTTTAAGACTCCTTCATTACTACTTCATATTCTCTTATTGAAAGAGAAATGTATACAAGAGAAGTTTCTCTGATTTTAAGAATGATCGACATGTAAGAACCCAGAATGTGAGTTTGTAGGAGTGCTCTTAAGAATGAATAATGCACCGGAGAGGGTAAGTATTGTGGGAAAGAGTGTGAAATGGGGGATAAAAGAGGAACAGGGACGTCAGTCAGCTCCCAGTAAACGGCATTAGTCATTGAGCCACCGTCACAGGACGTCCTTCCTTCACAGGATGAGAGTGAGGGGAAGACGCATCAACATGTTCACTTTCCTCTTCAAACAAAACCGTAGCTCTGGCGGTTTGGGTCAAAACAGTCTTGTGTTGTGCGTCTCAATAATTCAAAGACTATGTTGATCACTTTTTTCTTTTGTGAGAGTCTGTGTTATATATATATAAAAAAAATAAACAGTATAAATTGAAATAAAATTAAAATATAGTATTATCATTTTTGGATTTCTGTTTTGATCATTACAAAAAAATGTATTCTATAATATAATGAAAAAATTAAATGCACACTGATTAAAATGTATATTTATAAAAGGATTATTTAGAAAGTATATTTGAATACAGTATAAACTTTTTAATAGAAGAATATTTTAAGACAAAAAAGGGCAAAATAAAGGACATTTCGGGTGGTTAGTGCACATTTTTTTTTTATTATTATTTATTAATTATTTTCTCTGCAATAATGTGTGTGTGTGGCAGTGGAGTAATTGTTAGATCATGTACTCTGGAGGCGGAGTGATACTAAGGTGGGAGGAGATAGTGGGCAGGGCCAAAGTGCCTTCAACAAGTCAGATAAACTTGCTCAGGCAGTCAGTCAATCTCAGGCACTTGCAGGAGAAGTCACTTACCATCTGGACTAGCAGTGGAACAAGACAGGAGAACTGTGAGCTGCACCTGTCCCATACATATACACACACACTCAGGGGAGAGATCACACACAGCCTCTATGTGTGGCTGGGACCAGAGCGTCCTGGTAAGTGACATTTCTCTAAACTCAGTTTTTGTATGTTCTGCATGTATTTCTGTGTAAAGCAGAGAATGCGTTTTACAATGGAACTGATTGTTTCTATTATTTCATAAATGAAATATTTAGTGGTTATTCAGTTATTTAGTGGTTGTTAATTCTATGTGGTGTGATTGTTTTGAGGTATAGAAATACAGTTTTATTGGGGCTTTCTAGTTCATTATTTTTTTTAAGTTAAAATTCTTGACTGTGATAATTTAGGCATTTTCATTTATTTTAGTATTTAAAACAATTCTTAGAAAATAATTTCTGTATTTAATTCTTAGAAAAAATATTTCTGTATTTAATAATAGTTTATAGTTTTATTACATTTAAACTAAACTTTTTTTTTTTAAGATTTCACTTAAAAGTAGTATTTTTTTTTTCTTATCAAACATAATATATAGTTTTATATTGTGCGTGCATATTTAGTATGCATACATCTGATTTCCATGTTTGTTAATGTGGAGTTTTTCAGTTTCATTATGAGTTTTGGTTCTACAGCTGTCCTAGCACACAATTCTTTCTAACAAAAACATAACTATTTTCTGATCTTTTTTAAAAATATATATATAAAATGTTAGTATAATAGACAATGCTCAACTACAATTTATATTCATCACAAATCAACTTTTTCACAAATCAGCTTTGAAACATAAATTGTATTAATTCTGTAAACTTGAAATAAAAACGAACTACAAACATTTGTAATTATAAGAACAAATAGTTTTAAATTAAGTTTTTAGTTTAATTTTAAATGTATTTTAAATTACATGAAAACACTTTTAATCATTTTAAGAGATTTAATAAAACATTCTCAGAGAAGTTTACTTTTAGTCCTGAAAAGGTAACTATGTATTTTGCCTTTTGAATTTTGGTTGTATCAATTTGCGTCAAAGTTTTTCCTCTTTTGTTTCTATTTCTCACACACACATTCTCTGGGATGGATTGATGGTTCCGTTGCTCTGCCACTCTGATTCCAATTTTAGCTACATTCAGATGTAGACGGGACTTCCTTCCTCTGTTTTCCTCCATTTGTGACTATTTTTTCACTCAGGGAAGAAAACAGGTAGAGGGTTCGACTCATGTTGATAGACAGAAATGAAGAGTAGGACATGAGAAGAGAGACTTTGATCAGTTCTGACCTTACGGAGCGAGTCGGCACGGCTGTTGTCTTTTATTTATTTTAAGAGCACTTCAGCTTGTGTAGAAAGAAACTTCTTAGTTTTGAATGTTGTGTAAGAGATTAAGCTCTAATTTAGGCAAAAATATTTAAATTGTAATCAATTACAATTTTTAGTATAAATGAACATTTGTGCAGCACGAACGTTTTAAAGCAACTAGATCATTTACGTAGTTTAACCTTTACTCTTTCCTAAGATAATGTTTAGTTCTCTAGTTCTCAGATCTGATAAGTCATTCAATTCTACTGCTTTTTCTTTTTCTCAGGCTGCTTCTCATCACAGCTCGGCCATGTTGACTACTGAGGGAGCACCCTACGCCGTGGACAATGAGGAGCTCAAGATGGATGTAGAGGATGTAGACATGACAAAATGGACGGAGGAAGAGTTTGAGGAGAAATGCACGTACATCGTAAAAGATCACACCTGGGAGGGTCCTCTAGAGAACACAGAACTCACCCGGGCCGAGGCGTCCTTACCCAGAAACCTGGCCTTCAAACACCCAGCAGACTCTAAAGAGGTATGACACGATGCTCACACACCATCACATATGCAACGGCATTACGCATGATGCACTCATGGCCTCGAGGCTTCCTTTTTGAAATGTGCCACGAGATTCATCGGGTTACAACTGCAGTCCTGCATGCCATCTGCTAATAATTGTTGTCTGCTTGTATGAGTGTACTGACAGTAAATCTGCAAACCTGCCTCAGAGTGTCACATTATCAAACAGCAAGAAGCGGGTTTAAGCAGAACTTCGGATGGTTGTGATTCTTGTTTAAACAGCATCTCCATAAAGCCGCACCTACTGATCACAAAACTAGCATTAATCTTCTTTATCAGCACTGTCAGGCCAGTTTTTACACTTGTTTTGTTGAACAAAAAAAGTCCCTGTCTATGTCTGCGTGCTTAATAATTTCTAGCTCACATTGTTACTCAGCTAACACAAACATCCATACATCAGAGCACCACATGACAAGCTCCTCAAGCACCCGAGTGCAAAAGTTCCAGAGTGCCATCTATCAAACCTGTTTTATCTGCAGCAGACTGCCATGTCTGTGTCCATGACAATCCACAAAAACACTACTTTCCACCTTTCTAGCGCTAATGACGGCAGAAGCTTTGAATAGGATTAAGTCTCTCTTATTTTAAAAGTGTTTATAGATCAATAGGAACAGGGTTATAGATTTTTTCATCAGTCGCTCTGTCTGTCTTATCTCTTCCTGTGAGGAAAAGAGCGCGTCTCTTTTATGAGCATGTACTTATGAGGTGATAAAGAGTTAACCCTCTCTCTTCAAGAAACACCTGAGGTTCAAACAGGAAGAGAGTGAGTGAAGTCATGTGTTTCACAGAGGAAGATTATGATGATGAGAGAGTATTGATGGGGAGAGCGTTTAACAAGTTGAAAAGTAGGAGTTTGGGTCAGGAGATCATTAGGTAGGAGAAGGGTCGAGTTGTAGTAATCTTTAGATGCAAACATAGGCATTTAAAATATTAAATATTGTGGCTTTGATTTTAAAATTCCCATCTCTGTTTAGTACATTTACTTATGTAAATCCATTTTGCAGAATCAATCTAAACTATAAATTCTGTGTGGCCCTAAATATATTAATATTTCTATCAAATAAAGGACCTGTATGATTCAGTATTGTGAAGAGAGGTTAAGCTTTGGTGATCACCTCCTCAGAAGTGTCTGTGCGGATAATAAGAGGTGAAACGGGACAAACGAATAGTCTCTCTCAGCCTTAGGACACAACCTTGATGACCTTTAGCTTCCTGTGGCTGTCAGGAGAGGTGAAGGGTGAAGAGAGGCATGGCTCCATGTCTTTCAAGTGCGCACATCTGGCTGACTGTCAATGAATTACCCCTCTCTCACACACACTCTGTCTTGCTAATACTGTCAAGCTAATTTAATGAATTATTTTTCAGAAAATGATCGAATTGTGAACCTAAGATACTGTACTTTAAACTTCATCTACCTCTTTCTTAACCACCTATTTTCCTACTTTTTTTAAACCAGGTTATTGGTGTAGTAAGCAGAGAATACATCCCCAAAGGCACACGGTTTGGCCCCCTTGTGGGAGAAAGTTACACTGCAGAAAATGTCCCCAAAGATGTGAACAGGAAGTACTTCTGGCGGGTGAGTTGTTTTGTTTCAGAATCTTTCAATAAAGTAGGAGCGGACAAGAAAAACAATATCGGGTCACTTCCTGTTCCACTGACTGACTTCCTATGTGACATCATGGGCTAGATGGTTATGTAGAAGAAGTGCCTTTATATTCTCAGAGCGATCAGAAACTGCTGAGTAAAGATCTGCTGTTTTGTGAACTGCATTGCTGCACTGGTGCTGCATGACTGAGAGAGCACTGATATGTTCCATCTAGTGTAATCTTTATTTGACTGTGCAGCGCTCTGAGCGTGTGGGACAGGAAGTGCTGAATGACTCTTCAGTTCTGCTGCTGTGAATATATCTTTCTTAAGAATATGTCCGCTTTACAGATTATCTGTGTCATTGCAGTTATTCAAAGTGTTTGACCAGTGAAAAAATAAATCCCATTGCAACATCACAGTTGCCACTACCATTAAATACCACTAACAATTCAAATGAAACGTTTCTCTCACTCCTCTGTGACTTGCAGCTGTCGTTTACAGCTGTCGTCATGGAGAAAGTGCAAAGTCAACCCGCTCTGGTTTTGTGTTGACTTATTTTCTGTCAGTTCCATATTGTTGCCAAATCGAAGATCCCCAAGTGGAACAACTCTGGTCTTTACCTACTAGTCACAGCACTGATATCATTGTTTCCTGTGTTACTGTCAGTCCTTTACCATATGCTGCAGGGCAGGTGATTACAGAGTCACTGGTTAGCTTTTCAAGCATAGAGAAAAAGTGCTAGAGGAAGTGTAGTGTCGACGTTTCTGAGGGAAACCTTGTTTGTGACGTCTTGAAAGTGTTCCTGTAACTTGCAAGCTTAGTATAAACAACATACTGAGACAGGCGTCCCCCTACCATACCTCAGACGAGACCTAAGAATGCATCAGAGAACTGGATGGAGGTACTCTGAGACTGTGCATATTAGTATGGGGGCGTTTGCTGACTCACTGTGAGACTTTATAAGAGCAAACCCCACTTGTCTGTCTCAAAGACATGAGAACTACACTGGAGGACTAGAGAATAGAACATTGTAATAAAGAAAAAGAAAGTTATTCTAATAAAAAAAGATCTGGTCTTAATTTTCTTCATTGTATTTTCTAGATATACTCAAATGGAGAGTTCCATCATTTTGTGGACGGACTGGACGAGGAGAAGAGTAACTGGATGCGTTATGTGAATCCAGCACATTCCCAGCAGGAACAGAACCTTGCTGCCTGCCAAAACGGCATGAACATCTATTTCTACACCGTGAAGGCCATTCCTGCAGATCAGGAACTACTGGTGTGGTACTGCCCTGAGTTTGCCCGCCGTCTCAACTACCCTGCCTCTGGAGAGATCATGATGCAAAAACTCAGTAAGTTCACAAAAATACATATATGTGGCATCTCTCTATTTGCCATAGACCTGGACATATACTTGATCCTTGTTATCTCAGTTTAAGTCAAGAAAAACATGCCTTTCCCACAATAGAGATAGACCCTGTAAGCATGGTGCAAACACACCAGCTTCTTCCCTTTCATCTCTGTTAAGATCGGAATTCTTTGAACTACTCTATTTCTCTCCTTTCTTCCTCAATAATGCTTTTGTTCAGACTAATTACAAAGAATAGGAGTGTAATGTTGCAGCCATTGGTGTTTGAGGACGTTCTTTAAACATGAAAGTGCAGACTAAGGTTTGTTTTGCCCAACATACTAAACCAGCAATAAAAGTCTCTAAGCTAAAAAAAATGAGACAGAGGGAAAGATTGATACGGAGGAGAGGGGGAGATTATAGGTAGGTGAACAGGCCAGTCAGTGTGACTCCTCTCCCCAGAGTCATGTGCATACCCTGGGGCCACTGGATGTAGCCGACCCCTTGAGCTCAACACACACACATAGACAAGTCTGTAATTACACCTACTCACTCATGTCTGCTGCCCCTCTACCTGCAGCCTTAAGAAGGAATAATACCCCCTGCATCTCAAAGCGGAACAGTAGAAACCCTAAAGAAACCTGGTGTATGACTCAATCTAATAGAATGGGCTGATCTGACTGACACAGCCTCCCACCTGAAACTGATTTAGACACTGACATTCTATTTCACTAGTCCTGTCTGGTGTACGATGACAGCATATTCAGCCAACATGTATCTTGAGTCCCTTCATTCCTTTGTCATCCTGCCTCAGGAGGTGTGGGAGGAACTTCATCTTTTGTTTGCCACTTTAAGAGTAAGGAGAGGCTAGTAAGAGCGCGCACGAGAGAAAAAAACCTTCCATTGACTAGTTGAACTTCCTGGTGGCAGGGCTGTGCTGACAGATTGATATCTCTGTGATCGCCTGCTGTTTGTTTTTGGCAAGCTCTCTAGGGAGGAACAGAACTTGTACTATCTGTGGAAGAGAGGTGGGAGGGGAGAACTGATAACCTCTCGGTTTGTTTACACGTAGCTGCCGGGACAGAGGGATAGGGGAGTAGAAAGTCTGGTACATCTTTTAAGGGATACTTATCATGCACACACTCATATTCACACTTGAATTCTACACAATTAACCCCGTGAAAGTTTTGTGAAGCAGGAAGTTATTTAATTGTTTACATCCTTTTGAAGGAGATTAACAGTGAAGCATTTAAGATATATGGGAAAGTAATTTTCTAATTAGCTATCCACCTTTCATCAAATGTGAGTGGGTGGAAGGGTCAGAGTGGTTTAAAATGAGTCTATTTAGCCTAAATTTGAGAATTATATTACTCTATGTATGTTTTATTCATATTTTTATTATTGTGAATTCTGCAAAAGCTTTTAAGTTTGGCGCTGTGCAGAAATTTGGGAACTCTTTTAAGATCAGTCACTAAATAAAATCCATCCCTGGTCTCTGTGGACTCTAAAAGGGAGAGATCTAGGCATGTAGATCCCTATTAGCAGGACCCCATCAGTCCCCCCACACCCACTCAGTGAACCCCATTAAATAGTATCAGTGCATCCATCCCACCCTGACCGGGGCGGCTGTCAGGCCTCACATCCTGTCTGTAGACCCTAACACGGGATAATTTGTCAAACTGTCACACTAAGTGAACCACTTGGGTGCTTTGTTGAAATTTGCATTAAGAATAGCTATATCCTCTGGGACAATGGAACTGCTGTGTCCCTCAAAATAACAATAACTGGAATTGGGATTGTGACCATGTAACAAATATCGCAAACAGACCTGTATCAGTGAATGTAAATTAGTGAGAAAATTAACATATTGTTTTTTGTGTGTAAACAGAGCAGAGTCTGATTGAAGCCACACAGCAAGTGACTGAAGTCAAGCACCCAGGGAAAAGAGAGCACAGCGTTTCAGAGATTCTGAAAGACGTACTGCAAGAACCCAGCAGACCACTTCCCACCCATCCCCGCTGCCCCAACAGCCCAGACCGACCTCTTTACCCCAGTGGTGTCTATCCGCTCCGCCCTTCCCTAAGCGAAGACTTTTTAAAGACTACCACAGTATTTGGCCTCCCGAACCGCTCCCACAGACAGTGTTCAGTGACACCCAACCCTTCAGCACACAGCAGTCTGGAGAGCAGTCCAGAAAGCAGTCCCACACCAGCATCCCTTGAGCCAAGAGACACCCTTCTCTCCTTCTCTCCAGCACTCTACAGTCGTGGCCTGAACCACTACCCAGGCTACTCACCAGCAGGCTCCATGCCATTCTACCCTAACCCGCACTACTCACGCTACCTCATGCCCCACTACCCTGTTAGTAGTCTGAGTGGGCCACCTACTTTGGGCGGTATATTTCCACACATGTACCCCTTTTATAGCAGATTGGTACCCCCTCATGTACCCTTCCCACCTGGCATGCTTCCGTCCGTGGGTAGTCGACAATTTCTGCTTCCACCTGACTCTCCGGCTCCCAGGGACATCCTCCCAGCGGCCACCAGTGCCTTTTATGCAGCCACCTCTCTGAAAGACAAACCAGTCCATGGGCATGGGAACCCCTACGCTCCCGCTGGTGGGTCTCCACCAGCCGGCTCTGCAGCCTCTACCGGACGTGTTCCTACCAAGCCTACCTCAGCAATCCTGAGTACCAGCCACTCGGAGGATAAGGCGATCAATCTAAGCAAGATGAAACAAGGTTCCACAGGCTACAAAACTCTAGATTACCCACTTAAGAAGCAGAACGGGAAGATCAAGTATGAGTGCAATATCTGCACCAAGACCTTTGGTCAACTTTCCAATCTCAAGGTAAGCAAGACAACTGTGCCTCCTTTTTGATGAAAAGCATATGTGTGCTACACATCTGTTAGAAACACTCCTGGTAGTACCTAGCTTACCTGTCTTTATTTCCAGGTGCACCTGCGAGTCCATAGCGGTGAACGACCCTTTAAGTGTCAGACCTGCAATAAAGGTTTCACTCAGCTGGCCCACCTGCAGAAACACTATTTGGTCCACACAGGAGAGAAACCCCATGAGTGCCAAGTAAATAATACCAACAATTTCAGTTGTAACCAGTCATTTCATTTTCTGAGTACATTTGTAAGGTTTCTGCTCCAATAAGAATGAGATCCTAAAACTCTGCTTTCACCTCACAGGTGTGTCACAAGCGTTTCAGCAGCACTAGCAACTTGAAGACCCATTTGCGACTGCACTCTGGTGAAAAGCCCTACCAGTGCAAGATCTGCCCAGCCAAGTTTACACAGTTTGTCCACCTCAAGCTGCACAAACGGCTGCACACACGAGAACATCCACACCAATGCCCGCATTGCCACCGCAACTACATTCACCTTAGCAGCCTGCGGCTCCACCTCAAAGGCTACTGCTTAGCGGTCTCTCCTTCTCCCAGCTGCAGCCTGGATGAACTCAACCGCGTGAATGAGGAAATTGAACGCTTTGACATCAGCGATAATGCAGACAGACTGGAAGAAATGGAAGGGTTTGACATGGAGAGCATGGTAGAGACACAGATCTTTGGCCTGCTCTGGCAGGAGATGGATTTTAAGGCGTCTTATCACAAAGGTAGCACTGGAGGAGACCTGCACCCCCCACCACCTGCATTATCTATATATCGTCTGAACGAGCATGGCAGTGAGGACTCTGTCATCAAGGTTCATTGCAGCAGCCCTATCCAGCTCCTACCTGTCAAGGTTAAAAAGGAGACAGAGGAGGCCATGGAAACCTAGCCAACTAGAGGAATGCTGACCATTTACCTGACTAGCTCTCTTGGCCAGGTTATGGACAGCCACAAGTATACATAATTCTTCTCAAAGAATCAGGCTATGGCCTTTATGTTCAGGGACTTGAGTACTCAGGGCTAACAGACATCGTTCCAGTCCATCAGTGGTCCAGTATGTCCTACACAAATTAAAAAGACAATCATATTCTTTTATTAATATTATTATTGTTGTTATTAATATTATTTGCTCTTCTTGGTGTTTATTTTAGTTTGTTACGTAATCTATTTAATTTATTATTCAACGCATCATCCTTCACAACCAATACGTGGAAATAATGTTTACAATGACTGGTTAAATCATTGTAATTTACTGTTTTATATATTTTCTTTTGCTTTATTCTTTTGTGGATAGTAACTGTAAATAGTGTCCCAGTTGACTGTGATTTCATGTGTGACTGCAAAGAGCTCACCACATTCAGGTTTATTTTTAATGTGGGCTTTGAAGTCAGAGGTAGACCTTTTTGTTGAAGGCATTTTTTAACTATGGGAAAGGTCAGAGGTTACATATCTATGTGTACGTGTTTTACATAACATTTATTCTCTTAATTTTGAGCTCTACACAACATAATGAATACAAAAAGGGCATATTATATATTACCAACAACTGTTACCTCAAATGTCAGAGTGTGTGTGTGTGTGTGTGTGTGTGTGTGTGTGTGTGTGACACTGACACTGCATTTTCTTACTTATGTGTGGCACATTACAGAAACCAAAACGATAAAGAAATGAGAATGTGGAATTGATAACCAAAGTGAACTCTTTCGTTTATTTTCAGAGATGTGTGCAAGTGCAGCGTGAGCTGCTGCAACTGTCTGCTCTGCAGGTCTGTGATGATGTTTATGGACACTCCACATCACTTTGGCCTTTGTATGCACTGGTTCTTTTTTCTTTTGTCTTATGTTTCTACTTTTTTCTTTGTTTTTAATATGATTTTGTGCAGCGATATTAGTAGGACAGTTTATCAGCAACATGTGCTTTGAGGTAGTAGTACTGTATCTCATACACTTTCTGTCCTAAAGTATGACCAAAGTCTACACCTCATCTTCAGCTTTAAATTAAAGAAAAAAAAGACTGTCTTTGTTTACATACTGGTTTACGTAGCTATTTAAGTACAGCTTTGACAAAATGTAAATTATAATATAAATCTTCACTGATCTAAAGCATTTTTGTCATGTGTGTTTTTTTCAAGTATATAAAACAGGGCTCATTCTTCTCTAACCACTATATAGCACAAAAACTCAGCGCAGCATTTTCCTAAACATCTGAGATTCATAATTCATGTGGATATTTGGTGGATTCTTGATGTGATTGCAGGAAGCAGCAACAGAAATGATTCTGTGCTAATTTGACCTAATTTAAATGTTATAGATTTACAGCAAATGTGAATCGATACAATTTCAGAATATATTTTGCAGCAAAGGTCTTGTTAATTATTTTCAGTTTTGTATAAAAAAGTATAAGTATAAAAAGGATATTTGCAATCTATCAACCTTCAAAGACGGTTTTTTTTTTTCATTTTAAGTTTACTTTCCATTTAACATTCATTTATATAATAATTAGCAAAAATAAAATGTGTAAAATGTATTTGCAATTAAGTGCAATAGAAAAAAGCCACAAATAAACATAATTTGAAAAATACTGAATGGTTCTGATTCTTGGGTACTTCAAAATACAACAAACTATCCTTTACGCTGCATTAAAAACTCATGGTCTACAAGTGTAGGGTAGCTCCGGGGTAAAAGTTAGTAACACAGCAACCCAGCAATTACTAGTTGTTTCATTTGCACTTCTGATGAATAGATCCATGACTAGGCAGACAAAAGAAGCAGTCACCAAATCCAAAGTGTAAAATTCCACACCACACAAATCATGACACTGTTAGTAATACCAGCCACAACAGGCCTATATCACACTATACACATACACGCTATGTCACTACAATAATGAAATGCATATGAATATCAGCCAATTAAAATGATTCTGACTGTTAATGTGTCATGTCTTAGTACAGCACAGCAGTGTGCTTTTCTCAAAAGAGATCAAAATCTATCATCAGTGTAAATGATCGTGTGTCTAGCTGTATGACCATGCAGGTTAAAACAAGGAGTCCATTTCAGACTGTTTTCTATTTAATGAAATTCTGTCAAGAGCCACTAGCCTACTAACGTAAATTTGCTTTAAATGATCACTTCAAAAGAAATCCAGAGAGTAATACAAATGTAACTGAATCTTGGCTGTGAAACCTGTCAGAATTTGATGTTTACAATGTGTCTTCTTTGTTAAGCAGAAGTGGTAATACATTGCTTATGCAGTTCTGGCTCATGCGTGTCCTCTTCCTAATCCAGTTCTGAGAACGCTGACTATATCAAATGGAATCCCTTTCAGCTCTTCCCAAATTGTTCATTTATAGGCCCCATGTGAGCATGTGGATTATATGATAATTGGCTTTCTTCATTTCCCGCTGTAAGATGATGTCTGAATCACTCAAGCTAAAAGGGGAAACACACAGTTACAGAAACAAGCTTGTTTTCAGAACATCGACAAAAGTGAATGGACAGAACGGCAAGTCAGAATCTACACTCTAAAAAATGCTGGGTTAAATAGAACCCAGTGCTGGGTAAAATAGGGACAAACCCAGCAATTGGGTTGTTTTGACCCAGCGGTTGGGTTACTAACCTGAAGGTTGGGTTAAACATTTAACCCAACCGCTGGGTCAAAACAGCCCAATTGCTGGGTTTGTCCCTAT
>NW_015550226.1:990991-1002199 GCF_001515605.1 Sinocyclocheilus anshuiensis | reverse complement strand
TTAAATACAACCCAGTGCTGGGTAAAATAGGGACAAACCCAGCAATTGGGTTGTTTTGACCCAGCGGTTGGGTTACTAACCTGAAGGTTGGGTTAAACATTTAACCCAACCGCTGGGTCAAAACAGCCCAATTGCTGGGTTTGTCCCTATTTTACCCAGCACTGGGTTCTATTTAACCCAGCATTTTTTAGAGTGTACTGACGTGGTCATACTGTTTAAACCTATAAGAGTATAAAAAAAAAAAAGTGAATAGGCTTATTGGAAAAATAAGCCTCTACCTAATTTTTGGGGAAAAACTCCAAAAACATATCTATACATAATAACTGCGGATTCCAGCTTAAATAAACAGTGGCAGGGGGCAGAAAATATTGATTAATAAAGACTTTAACCTGCTAACCTTAACAATATGACCTCAAAACACTTTCATCATGCACGATTTGTAAACCAATACATTTTGATGTCTGCATCATGTAGCCAGCTGCATATGCGGCTTTTCTGATGTAGTAAACTTGCTCAGTAGCTCACCTTGTACAGCAGTGCGATGTGCAGCGCTCTGGTGCGAATCCCATAAAACGCGAGTCACATTAGAAAAGCTCAGAGACTTGTAGAAGCAAGCTGAAATGGCATGTCTTCAGTAATTGTTTTATCTCATATTTGCATTTATTAACAAAATGATTCCTTATTTTCAAACACGATTGAATATTAGCCTTTTATATTAGCCGCTCACCGGTCCATACAACTAACGTAATAAAATGTTGAACTGAACATGCTTTTAGCGCCACTCACTGGACAGTTCACTTTGAAAGTGTCGCAAAACCGGCAAGAAGCAAAGTAACATCATTTTGTAGAAATGAACATAGACGTGAAAGTGCACTATTCAAACTTAAATTGTTATAATTCATAAACACTTTTGAATACAGACCTAAGGTTGGTCTCTTTTTAAAGAAGACAATCTGTAGATGAATTCAGTAGTGAAATAATTTCAAAAAATGAAAGCATAAAAAAGTTATAGAAATTTATGTTTTAATCCAAAATTGCTATAAAATTAAAGCCATATGTCTAAATAAGTTGTGTTCCAAATTTGAAGTTGATATTAAAAAATTGAGGCTCCTATGCAATTTTGTTTAGGCGTTATACCACAAACAGCCACTGGGTGCCATTCAAACTCCATTTAATTTTTTTGATGCATTTTTGTGTCACAAATGTATCAATTTCTCTCTCAATATTACTTCTATGTCAAAATATATAAACCACCAAATATGGAATCTCGAGACTCAGATCTTTCCAATGATATGTATTTTGTCAAGATTATGAAAAGTTTTGATTCTAAAAGACTAATACATTTGGAATATGACACCTCCCACTAAGGGGGAGGAGCCTGCTAAAAGATTGTAAAGTACAATTTCCATGGTAACGCAGTGTCCGATTTCAAAATGGTTTTCACAGGATGAATTTGGAGGTTTTAAGCTTTCAAATTATATTTTTTTTAAGCATTTCTGATGATTACTAAAACATGTGATAGGGAAAAAGGAAATGAAGAATAATTTTTTGTGACAAAGGTCAGAACTGTTATGATGTATATGTTTTGAGGTGCACTATTGTCATAAATTAATCTATTACTGTTCCTACATAATTTTTAACAACAAACAGTGGTAAAATATCTATTTATCTATTTAGGAGTCTTAGACCTTTCCAACGATATATAGTTTGTCATGATTAGATTAGGATTTAATTGTAATATATTGAAGTAAACTTAGGCGTCCCGTATACGGGACGGTGACAGTTAAGGGTTAAGTTTAAAAAATCTATATTCTAAGAAGTTTGATTGATGTTTTCAAATGGATTTTGCTTTTGTCAATGTGGTTTCGGTGACAATTTGAATGCAAAAACATTATTAATAAATGGATAAAATCATGTCCGCTAAATGTTAAGAAGTCTTTTGTAAAACAAATTACCATCTTTGTCTTTACATAACCAATGTGAACAAAACCACACATCAGGCCTGCTGTAAACAGGGCCTACAGCAAGTAGAAAATCAAAGGAAGAAAACATGTAGTACATGTACCAAAAAAGTAAATGAAAACAAATCTAAGGTATAGAAAAGAAAAGAAAGAATTGTGGTGATGTGGGGGGTTATCATCATTGTCCCCTATATGATCACAGCACCTTGGGGTCCCTCAGCACCTGTCCATTAGGAGCCGAGGTTAATGACAGGTTGGCTCTACGTAAGCAAGAGGGTGAAGGGGGTCTGAAGAAAATTAGAGGGCAGCTCATGTTAGAGAAGAGAGTTTTGTTGTTTGTTCCTCGGTGATCACCCCCCTCCCTCCACTCAGCAGCTCAGCTCCAGGTGTATTCTGAGTACGAGAAGGCCGTTCTGATCGGACAGAGGGGAAAGTTGTCTTCTGACACCTCATATAACTTAACAGGGCCTGGCTGAGTTATGGCCTTCGAGTTTTACTTTTATATCCCAATCAGCAAGCGTAGGGGAGTGGACGACACAAGAGTAATGTGGATAAAGTCTGTAAAACTGGGTGAAAAACACATGAGAGCTGAAGGAGACATGAACCCTGTCCGCTTTCTCATTAAATTAACTTCAAAGAGGGTTCACTGCCTAAAACGGTCAAGCCTTCACCTACTTCCCATGGAGGAATCCAAGAAATGAAGGAAATTAAGAAATTAGTACAAAAAAAAAAAAGCAGTACCCTTTTTACTGCTCTTACGACATGCATCAGAATGTCTGAAGGAGAGATGACAGAGGAAGACGCAGAGGAGGAGAGTGGCTCCTCTGATCTTTTAAGTGACGGGTTTACTGGAATCAGCGAGTGGGTCTAGGATAGCTCTTTATTTAATGAACACATGAAGAGTGCTCGGCTTCACTTTGATGTCCACTCCGCCGCCACACAGGAGAGACCGCCTCCCCAGCCTTCTTCCTGTGCCTGAGAAAACTAATGGCACTCATGCCCTGCCCCCTGCTGAAGACCACGACACTGAATGAGACTGAACTATGGGTTAAAAAAACAACCACTGACCATACACATGGGAGAAACTAGATACACAGGAGATTATTTGGAGTTATGAACAATACAAAACATAATAAATTCAGAGCTATTGTTTTAGACCTTGAGTATAATTATCAGACATCTTGGTCATCTACAGACTGTCAAATTTCAGCATCAGTATCAAAAACAATCTGGAATGAAAAGAATCAAACCTCTTTATAACAGCATGTAGATTTTCTAAATGCAAATACCTAAATTTGCTAAAAGCATCCCACAATGTAAGGCACTCAGCCAAACTGTCCATTTTCACTGTGACTAATAAACCGGATGTACGTGGAAACAAGATATTGTGGCCATGAATTAAGAATTTATTCCCATGACTTAATTGCTAGTTTTAGTTCAACCATGGCCAAAGTGTACCAGTTCCTTCACTCATTTTAGTTAGATTGTGGACAATTTATCTAAATATAAACGATGGAAAAAACATAAAACATGGCCAAAATTGAACTAAAACTATGGAACAAATTACTGACACAAGTTAATAAATTGTTTGAACGAATTCATAATTTGTGGTCACAATATTACATTTTTTTTTTCATGAAATGAAAATGCTGAGAGTTAATGATTTTGAGCTACTACAGACCTCTGAATTTTTTAGAATCTCCTTCTTGACTCATAACTTGAATTTAAAGTTGCAATAAAACAGAAGCAGCAATGGATATTTTCTTCTGTATTTCAACGAACATGCGAGTTAAACAGCGAGTTAAAAATAATCTGGATGGAGGCAGATTTGTATTTTGGGCTTGCTGTCGATTGTAGGGGTGGGATTTAAGCAGAATAAATGATTGGATAAGTGTCATATTACTGGACGATTATCACATTTCGATTGAAAATTATTAAGTCAAAGTAAAAAAAAAAAAAGAACAGCTAAATTGAATGAATTTTACAAAATATATAGGGTGAATTTTAATTTCATTCAGAAACATGCAAAAAAACAACAACAACCAAACACTACATAGCTATAAAATGTTTTAATTAAATGCATTTTGAATTAATCTAGCAAAGACAGAAAAGCAATCACCGCAATTAAAATAACGCAAGAAAATGCACATTTGAACCACGTTATTATCATTTTAACCGTGTTATTAGTAGTGAGGAGTTGCAGCATCTTTCTTTCTGTAATTATTCAGTCATACAAGGAATGTTCTAAACATCTGAAAGTTTGTACACAAACAGCACTGTCTCAAGAACAGTCTGCCGAGAAGTCGCCTGGTGGTGGCGTAAGCTCTGCGGTTTTGCCCGCTGTCTCTCTGTCTCGGTCTGGGGTAAAACACTCACCGATTCCTCTAAACGAATAATCACTCTCAGCTGTGTGTCGTCTGCAACACTGATCTACAGTCCCCACATCCCCCTAAACACAGACAGCTAGTCTGCCTACAGGTTGTAAATAAAGGAGGGGAAAAAATACTGTAAGGTTACTTTGTTGGAAACAGTGCGATATGATAATGTATTTGTATGGCCTCTGACTTATGTTTTATACGATACATACCCATTTCAAAAATCAAATATTTGCTCTAAATTAATAAAACCCTTTTTCCAAGCAGATGGGAAACCCCCCCCCAAAATTAGAAGAAAGCAAACCATATCTTTAGCAGTGTCTGGGAAAGAGAGCTTCATTTGTGCTATATCCCACTAACATTTGTTTGGGACCGTGACTAATCAGATTGCGGCATCATCACCTCCACTGAGCTGTGTGACCCCCTACACGGCTGCCAAAACCAGACACTGACACATTTAATCCAGTGAATTAAGTCGCCGATATTTTTCCCTCAAATCCCGAAGTCATCATTTTTTCTGCTTTAGTTTTTATGCAAGAATTCCATCTTTATTTTACACCTCATCTGACCTGGATGCATCCATAAAACATGTTGATAATCAAGCCCTATGGCGGTCGTGTAGTACGTACAGCACTTTAGTGGCCTCATTAAACACCAAACAAGATTCCTCCTAATAATTACCAGATCTGAGAGACTAAGCGTACATTACTCACAAATTAGAGAGTGGGAACGGGAGTGTCAAAGAGTTAACGTGGGAGTACAATCACATCAAGCTTGTGCAAATGTATGAATGTAAGAATTTTAAAGGCAGCAAGAACACGGGACCCATCTGAGAGCTCTAAATAAACCGAGAGCGTCTTCTTCATGTGAAGTGCACAGGATTGTGTTGTTTGATGACCATCACTCGATAAGGCCACTGCAGGGATGAGAATGAGAAAACAGGAAGAAATGGTGTGCCATCAGAACGTCTCTGCAGATCTTTTATCCCTAATTCTCCATCAACGGACAACTGGATCCTCTGGAATCAGTCACTTGGTGCTGGGATGATGCTGATGTGGAGAAAGTTGTCTGGGTGGCTCAAGTGTTCACTCAACCACTGGATGGGTGTTTCCAGCAGTGGTTCAATGCCGTGAATCATAACCTGGAATCTCTTTGGCTCGTCTGGAATGAGTGTGAAAGAGAGAAAAGGTCACAACTGAGCATTAAGGGAAGTACTATTCTAGTCATGTTAAAAAAAAAAAAAAGTTATATATTATGGTACATCTTAAGGCTTGTCACACAGTGGTGCTTTCTTGTAAATGGTCTAACACCCAACTGTTTCCCAAAAGTGCATAAACTTTGTCGTTCCAACCATGTTGGTTTAACAACAGAACTGTAAATGATGAAATGCAGGTGGTGAAGCAACTTCTCAATTAATCAGTTCGACAATCAATGTCAGATTATTGCTGTAAATAACAACATGGCATCTGAGAACTACTTTGATATTTTGTTTTTCATTGTTTTGTTTTTTTTATATTTACAGATATTTCATTCAATCGCAGGTTCCTTCTTATGTCATACTCCCAGGTTCCACCACCTTTTATTTTCTTGACAAACTAAAAGACACAGAATGAAATCTGCATGTACAGTATATGAAATGAAAGATATACTGTAATCTAGTTTGCTTATTTTGCTCAAGAGCATGATCTATTTAGATCAATTCTATTGATTGATCTATCATACTAACAACATGCTTCTAACCACAGATCAAAAGCTGCAGTTTGTTTGTTGGAACTATGGTTTCAGGAAAAATAGAATCTATGATGGTAATGACAAAACTTACAACTAAGGATGTAACGATGTTAACCGCGAGCCGGTTGAAAATCGATTCAAATATGGGACGATTCAAATCGGTTGAGATGCTAAACAAATCGCGATTCAATTAGGGGTAGGAGTTTATATGAATGTATGTCTGAGGGGAACTTACTGTCTTTAGAAAAGTTTAGATGGTATTTTTTATTTTCATCTTGCTTCTGTATAATGCATATAAAAAGATCGTAAGTGCAGCGGAAACCAAGGAAATGCTTTAAGCGCCACCTGCTGGCAGAGAGTGAATCTGCATCTCATTCAGCTCGTCTGCTGTTTCTGTTTCATGCAGATATTTTTTATGTATAGTTTCACAAAACTGTCAAACCATTCTGTTTTTGTTTCAAATTCCGAAATTATACAATGTAATTTAGATTAAAAACTGCTATGTTGCATGTATGCAGCATATTTGTTTGGATCATGATTAAAATGCAGTGGTTGCCTCTAATTTTAAATGGATTGAGCACAGACACAGCCTTAGTTTGTTTATATGAAGAGATTTATTTTATTTGTGTTATTTATTTATTTGATTTGGGGCTTGTTTTAAAATTTCAATTTAGTTTTATTTACATTTACATTATATTTAAAGTTTGTTATTTAGCAGACGCTTTTATCCAAAGCGACTTACAAATGAGGACAACAGAAGCAATCAAAACCAACAAAAGAGCAATAATATTCAAGTGCTATATTAGTATATTATTATAGTGTTATATTTCAATTTCACAAAGAAACATGCAGCATTTTGTCCAAGCAATAATACAAGGACACATTTAATTTATAATTTGTCTTAAATCTCATTTTGTAAAAAATAAAAAAAATTGTGAATCGAATCGTGAGTTGAGTGAATCGTTACATCCCTACTTACAAACATAGTTTGCTTTACAATGTTTTTAGAAATGCTCCCTGATTATGAGAAGGTTCAAATCCGAGAGCTTTCTGACCCTCCATAGACAGCAAAGCAACTACCATGTTCAAGACTCAGAAAGGTAGTAAGGACATCGATAAAACATTCCATGTGACATCAGTGGTTCAACCGTAATGTTATGAAGCTACGAAAATATTTTTGTGTGCAAAGAAAACAAAAATACTGACTTTATTGAACAATTTCTTCTCTTCCATGTCAGTCTTTTTTTCCCTACCTTTCTGGGACCTGAACGTGGTTGTTGCGTTGCTGTCTATGCAGGGTCAGAAAGCTCTAAGATTTCATCAAAAAACATCTTGCTTTGTATTCTGAAGATGAACAAAGGTCTTACGGGTTTAGAACGACATGAGGGTGAGTAATGAAAAAAATTTAATTTTTAGGTGAACTATCCCTTTAAAATGCAACACAGTCACCATAATTTGTAATAACCCCTAGAAAATGAACATAAAACATGTTGATGGGAGACTTGTGCCCAAGAAGTGGTCAAAGGCACGAAACACCCCTGGTATGTGTAACATCTGTTGGCACTAATTACATGATTGGATACTCCAGGAACATTACAAAGCCATGCAAGCATAATATATGTATATAAATATATGTTAAGAATTAAATTTGATTACTTGCACAGCAAGTGCAAGATGATCTTGGTTTTGAACTGGTACGTTAGGAATTCCTAGTTCCTAAAATATTAACAGTATTTGAAAGATATTCATTACCAGTCAAAAGTTTGGCCACACCTACTGAAACTTTATTTTTTTACAATTTTAGATAGTCATGAAATATGCCAATTTTAGATATTAAAATAAATCTTTCTTTAAAGTAGCCACCTTTTACATAGACTGCAGCTCTTCACACTCTGGGCATTTTATCAATCAAAGAGTTCCCATGTATTTTGAACACTTGACTGCTTTTTCTTCACAATCTACTCCAACCCTTCCATTTCATTTTTTAATCAGTTATTTCACAAGAAAAACATAATAATACAAATAAATAAACACACACACACACACACACACACACACACACACACACATAAAGGACCATACTAATTTAAGCACAAACCTTTAAGTCAAAATGTTTTTATTATTTCAGCCAAAAATAAAAAAAAATTGCGGAAAATGTACTCACCCCTCAGGCCATCTAAGATGTAGATGAGTTCGTTTCTACATCGGAACAGTGAATGGGTGCCATCAGAATTTCTAATCAGCTGATAAAAACACAATAATCCTCACAACTCCAGTCCATCAATTAATGTCTTGTGAAGCAAAAAGCTGTGTGTGTGTTTGTAAGAAACAAATCCAGCAAGATGTTTTTAACTTCAAACTGTTGCTTCTGGCTAATATACAAGTCCTCTATCCATAATACTGCTTTCTCCAGTGAGAAAGTTGTCTCATCTGAATCAGGAGAGAAATATGTAAAGATAAAGCACTGTTTACAATTGAAAACAGTCCAAAATGGCTCTAAACAAATATGTGGGTGGATTTATGAGAGGAAAAAAGGGAATGGGCATCTTCACTAGAGGAAGCATTATTATGGAATATGGTCAGGGTTATTTGTGGATTATTGTGATGTTTTATTAGCTGTTTGAACTCTCATTCTGACGGCACCCATTCACTACAGAGGATTCAATGGTGAGCAAGTGATGCAATGCTAAACTTCTCCAAAACTGTTAAGATGAAGAAACAAACTCATCTACATCTTGGATGGCTTGTGAGTGATCAAATGTTAAGCAAATTTTCATTATTTTGGGCGAACTATTCCTTTAAGACCACAAGAAACATAATTTCTGAACTTTCGACTGCTAATGTAATTTTAAGAAAAACTTCACATTCATAAATATATCCAAGCATTTATTTATTCATTTTACTTTTTTTTTTTTTTTTTTGACATTTTAAAATTGTTATTCCATGAAATATGGAAAATACATCACCAGATCTTGTGAGAGGTTCTATTGTTAGAGGAAACGCAGCATGATAATTAGTTCTATTCTCCACTACTTTATCATCTCCTGCACAGAACAAATTGACCAAGTTCACACTGCGTAGCTAGTTACATACGACTGGAAAATTGAAGGAAACGCTAGAGGCAGTAACATTACCCTGTTGACCCATGGAGGTTAAATGGCTAATGCAGTTGAAGGGAAGGAGTTTCAGTTTGACAGCAAGTGATGGTTCAGGCATCAGCATGTGCGCTGGATGACCTTCTCACACTACTGAACTGCATCATGACCTACCAGATCATTTGCATAAAAGCACATACAGAAAGCAGTTGCTGTTTGGCCTTTAAAAATTTTCAGATAAACAACACCGAATTTCACTAAATTAATTTCCCCATGAAGTATCCTAAAGTTTCACTGTAGGACACAAAAAGCACAAGTAAACACTCTCTCTCAAACTCACACAAAAGCAATTCATCATGTCTACTCAACTTACATTTATCATGAGTCTGATGAGCTGTAGCTCAGGGCTGGAGAGGTTGGGGACACAGATAACATGGGCGCAGGAAGGAACTTCTCATAATAATGCATTCTTTTGTTTATTAAATGAGTTGTCAAAAAGGCATGGCCTCAGCTTTCCCTCTGACCGCTGTCAGCTCAATTATCTTTAACTAAATTCATGCATCATTTGCGCTTTCATTAGGCATAGCTGTCAATAAGGTCAAAAATACAAGTATTTTTCTATTTCTGCACGAAACAAGTAAATCTCTCCAACCTCGCCTAAATTAAAACACTTAAACCTAACTGGATACCCTGTTTTTAGTGAATTATATATATATATATTAGGGCTGTCATCGTTGACGTGTTAACGCATGCAATTAATTTTACAATCCTTAACGTGTTAAAATAATTTAACGCAATTAACACAAAATTACTGAAACAATTTCTATTCTAACCCTTTAACCCCATTTTGCTTCTCTGCTTGCGATCAGATCATTTTAAGCCGCTAAACTCCGGGAAAGTTTTCATTCCAATGATCCAGTAAGCGAATGCATTCAAACAATCCGTCCAAAACAGCGCTAATATAAAGGAAACCAGGCTGATTACATCAGAGATTGCAGAGAGAACAGAGACTCGCATTGCGCTTTCAGTGAATTATTCATTCCAGTGTGTTTCGCTTTTAAACACGAGCTCTGTCATATTCTGTGATTGTCTCTGAAGAGCGCGAGCCCTCACACGTCACACGCGCTGTGTGAAGTACAGACTGAACGGATTGTCAACACATCCCACCACTGTATGGCCAGATGATTACTGCATAACTGACGTGCTGTGAGAATACCAAAAGATATTTAGCCTACTCCTCAATTAAAATGTTTTTAAAAATGGTCTTTTAAGGTCTACAATGAATTATATGCCTATAATTAAACACTGCAGTCATCGATAAAAATCAATGAAATAAAAAGCTTTTATTCCAAGCACCGACTTTAAAAAACAACCTGTCTAACACGAAATATGTTTCTTCTCTTTTTTTTTCTCCACTATGTACGGGCCACAAGAGAAATATTAAGGGAATACATTAAAACAGTTAGCTATATACCGTTATCAGCATATGTTGAAGTAGATTCGTCTCTGAGAGAGAATACGGCGTCAGATGCCGAAAGCTCTGTCATTACTCCATCAGTCCGTTTTTACTTTCACTTTCTGCATATAGTGAATTGGCTGAGATTAAGACGTTCACCAGCATAACTCTTGCGCAATGTTTGCACGTTGCCTGTGTGATATCCATCGGCTCGCCTCCATAAAACAGAAATATTTCCAACATTGCATAACCAATTAGCCCCGTACCGAACATACCGAACCGAACCGTGATACCACTATGTCGTATCGAACCGAACCGTGAAATGTGTGAACCGTTACACCCCTAATATATATTAGGGCTGGGCAAGTTAACACGTTATTTTCGCGTTAACGCATTAATTAATTAACACCGACAATTATTTTATTGCGCATTAAGGCAGGTTTTTTATTATTATTATTATTATTTTGAAAGTCCGTTGCTCACTGGCTCTGAATACACACAGACAAACCATGTGTCACAGGAGGGGTGGGATGTTGATCAGTACTGGCTTGGGATGGGTGTCATCAAGCGTCTCCAACAGTGAGAGCATT
>NW_015550226.1:988211-990883 GCF_001515605.1 Sinocyclocheilus anshuiensis | reverse complement strand
GGGATGTTGATCAGTACTGGCTTGGGATGGGTGTCATCACGCGTCTCAACCAATGAGAGCATTTGGGGTGGGCCTAAGACTGCAGCAGCGCTCACATGAACGTTCCCGATAAAATTATTTTGGCTAAGCATGAACATTCACAAACCACTGTTCACTGTTATTTTTAACAGAAAAGAATGCAACGTGCTTGTAATCACGACTTCATAAGTGGGAAATAGGACGTTTCCGATAGCATGTGAAGAACGCAGAGAAGTGCTCTCGCTCAGCACAGTGGAGTGCATCATTTTGTTAACTTTGTGGTTTATTATTTTGAGTCATTTGGGACGTGGTAACACACGGCCCTCTCACAAAATATTGCTTTACAGACCTATCACTTTTGCCTCTAAAAAATGTTAACGCAGTCATGTTGCATGTAGCTATCAGAAGTTCCGCGCTCTGGCGCAGTTAGCGCTCACACTACATGCGTACCGCGCCCGAGCCCAACTGAACCGTGCTCTGGCCCACGTCTTCCAACCGAGCCAGGGATGGCTAAACGAATTGGAGCAATCACACTAGTCAAACGAACCAGGCTTTGGGGGTCAAACGCGCTCGGGCATGGGTACACCCTTATTCTACCCGACCATCGAGTGTTGTCCTGTGCCGCACTCTGTTGCGTTGGGTCCCGCAATAGTGGCGCCTGTTATAATGTTATGATAGAGGCTCTGGACTCTGAGCATAACTTGTTTTTCTGTAACAAACTATAAAATATTTTGTATAAAAACATTAATGCCCTGGCAGTGGCAAATAGCTTTGGTTTTATATTTAATTTGATTACATTAATGTTTAAGTTGAGATTTACAAGAAATATTTTAACTGCTAATATGTAAAAGGAATACTGCTGTAAAAAAGCACCTAATTTGTTTGAAGTCTTTGCACTTTTGTTCATATAGCAGTACTTTTAAACGAAAAAAGTGCACAATACACAACTTTTTAACTCATTATTGAATTTTGTGAATCACGATTAATCATAGAAAAATCATGCGATTAATCACGATTTTAAAAAATGTTGATAAAAAGATACGTTCGTTGAGCACACCCTAAATGACAAATTATCTGGATGGAATTTTGCATACATTACTAACTTCTAGTGGAGAAACAAATGAGGGGGTGAGAGGTTAACATTTCCAAAAAAAAAAACTTACCCCTCCAATAAGGTCCACAGTGAAAGTGAAGTGACATGTGGCCAAGTATGGTGTCCCATACTCTGAATTTGTGCTCTGCATTTTACGCATCCAAGTGCACACACACAGTAGTGAACACAGACACACCGTGAACACACACCCGGAGCAGTTGAGGTTGGTGTGTGACTGAGTCTCACCTCAGTCGTGGTATTGAAGGTTGAGAGAGCGATGGTTATTCACTCCCCCCACCGACAATTCCTGCCGGACATGAGACTCGAACCCCCAACCTTCGGGTTACAAGTTTGACACTCTATCCATTAGGCCACGACTGCCCCCTGTATACACACAAAACCTATATAAGCGGGTAAAAACCTAGTGGTTTAAACGATAGTGGCAAAGATTGATAAAGATTAATTTACAATAAATTACTTTTTGGGGTTACACTGTGATCCTTAAAGGGGTCATATGATGCAATTTCAAGTTTTCCTTTCTCTTTGGAGTGTTACAATTCTTTATAAAAGTTAAGACTCGTCCACGCCCTCCTAAAACGCCTCGTTCAAACACACCCCCACATGTCTACATTACTGTGTGGGAAGATTTGCATAACACCGCCCAAATATTTATGCTAAGAAAGAAGGCGTAACTTTGATTCTTGTTTGGCCTTCCAAAAGAGGACACAACTAGAAATCAGTGGTTAAGTTGTATTTACAACACTGTTCCAGAACAGTTCAAACCAAATATTCAGATGTGTGCAGCGCATTTTACGGAGGACTGTTTCCTGGGAGAGTACACGGCTGTGCACAAAGGTTGTTTCTATAAAGTGGGGCAATTCCAACTTTGCAAGGACAGTCTGGCGCTTCTGACTCACAGCCTGTAAGTACGTTTTCATATTTAAAGAATTTGCCACTGATGATTCAAACGCGACTTTTGAGCAGTGTAGAGTAGCGCTTGTTGTCATTTCTCCGATCACAAATGCAGTAATGGTTTTATGTTTACGCGGCGCGATACGCAACACGTAAAAAGACAATATAAGTCAATAACATTTCCGTCACACGCTTGAGGTATTGGGCCAATCACAACGCACTGGATAGCTGGCCAATCAGAGCACACCTCCCTTTTCAGAATGATGAGCTTTGTTAGAATTGACATGTTTCAGAAAGAAGAGCAACAATAATGTACTGTATATGGAAAATAACATATTTTCTTAACCTTAAACCGCGTAAACTCATTGCATTACACCAAATACACAAAATAATGTTCTTTTTAGCAACGTCATATGACCCCTTTAAATAGAGTATTTTAATGTCATGATGTGATATAATGATTCTTGTTCTAAATGTGCCTGACTAGTGTTGTCAAAAAACCCGGTATTTCGGTACCAAGTCGGTACTAAAAAAATGAAAACATTACTGTACCAGGTTTTCTTAAGTACCAGTTCTTGATGGCTATCAGAAAGCTATCCTCTTCCAGTGTTGCCAAGTCCGCGGTTTTCCCGCGGAATTGGGCTGCTTT
>NW_015550226.1:987314-987840 GCF_001515605.1 Sinocyclocheilus anshuiensis | reverse complement strand
TTAGTTAGTTGTAATTCTTGGCTGAATATCTCTAGCAGGTTTTAAAAGCCCTTTCAAATTAAATATGAACACTATTTCGATTAAATAAAAGTACAGTTAAATGTTATCTCCTGTATAGACTTTACTGTACAATGTTAGATCTAGTAACATCTTACAGTGAGTGAACAATATATTTTTAAAATATTCATTAATGTTTGTGAATGTTATTTAATACAAACACTTGATCATTCATGTTTGTTGGTACCGAGAACCGTGGATTTTCACTGGTATTGGTACCGAATACTGAAATTTTGGTACCGTGACAACACTATGCCTGACAAGACTTTTTGGTATATAAACTACTGTTACACTGAATAACATTTTAATGGGTGTCTTCTGTAAAACATGGTAAAAATGTATGACAGTCATTCATGTATGGAGAAAAAAAAGCTTTATTAAGATTAAGCTGTATTACGATTGAAAACCCCTTTTCGTATTTGACCCATATATATATATATATATATATATATATATATATATATATATA
>NW_015550226.1:983427-987242 GCF_001515605.1 Sinocyclocheilus anshuiensis | reverse complement strand
TATATATATATATACACACACACAGTATATACACTGTATATATATATATATATATAAATCACTATATGAATCATCACATTATATTTCTAATAGCAAATCGCATCTGCCACTATAGGACCATCTATGTTTCCCGTACTTTGTTATTAGTGTTTGTTTTTTTTGTTTTTTGTTTTTATGCTGCTGCATATTTTTTGTTCCGACATTACCTATAGATTTTTTTTTTCTTTTGCATTTTGTATGTATTTTTGGTATTTGTATAAATATGTTGTTGTTGTCCGTTTAAGATAATTGGTGGTCATTAATAACAATAACAATAATAATATAATTTATTGTTGTTGTTTTGTTATTATTATTATTATTGTTATAAGACACAAAGTTTCCATGAACCATGTTAGTGAATAATAGCTCATTTAATAAGATCAACAAAATGAGAAACAAATGAGTGTTTTGGCAGGTGTTCATTGTACGTGTTCTTCATAACTGGTGACAGTTGTAGATGTTAATTCGTTTTTCGGATAAGTCAACATGGTCTTTTGCTGAACAGGAAACATTTGAAACCTGTACCTCCCACAAATACCAAGAACATAGAACATGGACAAAAAACAACTCAAAGAGAGGACTAAACAATCAACTGACCCTGATTTTGAAGTCTCACAGTAATAGTGTGATGAGCAGAAGTAGTAACTCATTCCTTGAAGTCCTGTGTGTGTGTCTGCCCCCGTGGAGTTTGTAAGGGTGTAAGGTGGGTGCGTCCCCAGTGTAACTCTCAGAATGATGCGAGGGGAATTCAAACAACAAAAACTGATATAGTAATTGAACACAACTTGCTTTCTTCTGGCAGTTATGACAAACGCCCACAGAAAGCCCTAGCATGGGTTGGCTCTGGACCTCTGCAACCTTGGAGTATTTCACTAAACCAAGACCAACTTCTTTCAAAGCTGGTAATGAAAACCCAAAAATGTATATTTCATCAATTCTTGTATTTTATGTGCTACATGATTGTTAATAAACTATTCATATCCATTGTCGTGACCTTGCCATTGCTAGCGCCATACTCTACTCTTTGAGCTAGACCAGATTTCCCCAACCACTGGGTTGCGACCCAGTACCAGGCCGTGGAAGAGTTGCTACCAGGTCGCAAGAATGTTCTGGGAAAAATGTGTATAGATATGACACTGTTATTTATTGCATGCTAATGATTATTCTAATTATTCTGCATTTTCATTTGTTGTATGCATTTTCATGTAAATGAAATGTTTAATTAGTAAATGAATGATTGTTCTGACTCACAGAGACGCGTTTCAGACAGCGCGAGAATGCAGAGTTGATTTCTATTTTACGTCTGTCTGCATCTGAGATACATGCACATAAAATTGTCAAAAAACCCTTCTCGGCATTCTGATTCTCTGTGCTTTAAATACTTTTTTTCTTGCTTATCTGAAAAATCCTCTGAACCGTGAAGTCTCAAAAACC
This sequence comes from Sinocyclocheilus anshuiensis, assembly GCF_001515605.1. NCBI lineage: Eukaryota > Metazoa > Chordata > Actinopteri > Cypriniformes > Cyprinidae > Sinocyclocheilus > Sinocyclocheilus anshuiensis. Next base: position 985,769 of record NW_015550226.1, on the reverse strand, counting down.
ACAACATCATCCGTTGAATCACTAATATATATCTCATGGACCCTCCAGCTGGTCCACAAGAAAATGTTTAATATGTAACCGGTCTGTGGTGTAAAAATAGTAGCTAGAGGTTTGCACTTGGTGCCTATGCAAGATTATGCATGGCCCAACTGGGCTACAGATAACAGTGAGAGGAAGGTGGGAGAAAACATTTTACTACAGGGAGCTGCTTGAAAAAAGTACCCCCAGCACTAAGGGGCTGTTTACACGACAATGTTTTCAGCCAAAAATGGGAAACTTTTTATGCGTTTTGCCTGTTCGTTTACACGACAATGGCGTTTTGGGGACTGAAAATGCATATTTTTGAAAACGGGTTTCAAAGTGCAAGTTTTTGAAAACGCCATCGTTGTCGTTTCTGTGTAAACACCCAATACGGGAATCTTTCAAAACGGTGACGTCATGCGCGTGCGTAGTACGTGTTAGGCATGTAGACATGCACAGTACGTGTCGATTTTAAAGGCAAGCGCGAACAAACATACACAACAATGGCAGAGTACATGGTACTGTTGTTGCTGTTTAAGAGTTTGCTAACGCTTCTTCAGCAAAGTGTGGCTTTACTTCACCAATTTTACAACCAACAGCGGAGACGCATCATATACACACAGCAACAGGTACTGTTTACTAACAAGGTGAAAGTGCCATCTACTGGCCTGGCACACGTAATACAGAGTTTTTGGCCATTTTCGCGGATATGTGTAAACGCGAATCGTTTTGAAAATGTTGTCGTGTATACGAGCTGTAAATGAAGTAGATTTAATATGGTGTTCATTGTGTGTTATAAATAATCATACTCTTAAACTTATAACCACAAATACGTAAGTATTATGATGTATTATAACTGTTGTTATGAATATTCATGAGATGATATAACATATTATAAGGTTTTTTTATAATGCATTATGCATTCATTATAATGCCTTAAGAATACCCTTATAATGTATTATAAATACGGGCTTCATAGAAAGTGTTACCACTTTTTAAAAACGCAAGGGAAAAACTTTTAAATTTTTGACTACATCGTTGTCATGTAAACTTAGCCTAAGACACCATTCATGTTTAATTATGTGGCCGTAATCCTTTAAAATTGCTGATAAAAACTTTTAAAGGGATAGTTCACCTAAAAAAGGAAGATATTTTGTTCATTGTTGTTTGGAGTCCAACATTCTGTGAAATACCTTTTATGTGTTTGACAGAAGTATGAAATGCATACAGGTTTGGAACGACATGAGGGTTAGTGAATGATGAAAGAATTTGAAATATCCCTTTAATAATACTATCACATTAATTTTGTCACAGGTTTCTGTAACAGCATCCGTGCAGTTTTTTCCCCCCTAATTATCATAAAGTGACAGAATACTTAACCTGACATCACATGAAAACAAAGGGCTGTCAAATCGATTAATCATGATTAATCGCATCCTAAAAAAAGGTTGTGTTTACATAATGTGTGTGCATTGTATCGGCGCCGATATTAATCATTTTTATGATTATCGTATTGGTCATTTTCAAAACCGATTTGCCGATAAAATAATTTAATTTTGAAACAAGCTATTTGTCTCTGATGCAGCCTGTCGGAACTCACCACTCTGTGGCCTAGAGCAATCTCCACCCACCACCCATCTGATTTGTTGGGAGTCACGAGTCCGACCAATCAACGTGGAAGGCTAAAGGCACTGAAAGCTTTGCACTCTCACACCGAAAGCGCTTGCTAACTGGAGCTGCTTCAGTGATCACGCATCAGTTGTCTCTCTAAGGCAGCAGCAGACGTTGCTGAAGTTGCAATAAATCACAATCCACTACACTGAAGTTGCAAAACACCTCAATATTATCTATTTATGGTTTCCGCGATGGGGAAAACGCGGACGGAACCGTGGAATCCAGTCATATAAATGTAATAATGTGGAATGTCACGGAATTTGTCAAAGTTTGGATGAATTAATCAAAAGTAGGTCAGTACACTTAAATCGACTCGTGCTATGGACTAGTATCTGTAAATATTGAGCCGCAAAAAGACTATTTAAATATGAATCCTGCATATTCTGCATCTCTGTATATGTGAATGGCACAGACGCGTGGTTTTGTTTACTACACATACTGAAGTGCGTGACGCTTGCGGTGTTTTCAGCATCTGCCGTCTCACTAAATGAGTACATAAAAACATGAACAACATCCCCAGAACTGCTCTGAGAGTTACTTCATTAGCATTTGACCGTTTCATTTGAGTAAAACTGTCGTCATGTCATATACATAGGCTACAGAAACTTGAGCATACCAGGTTGATTATGAACATGAAATTATCCAGC
>NW_015550226.1:981445-983226 GCF_001515605.1 Sinocyclocheilus anshuiensis | reverse complement strand
GTGTGTCTATATCGTCCTAATGCACGGTGAGGAGGAGAGTTTGAGTGGCTAAAGACTCTCCAAGGACCACAGCTGCATTGCAGAAAATAGTTGAGTCTCAGGGTCAGAAAACCTTAAAAGTAAAATCAAACAGCACCTACACCACATGTTGTTTGGGAGGGATCATGGAGCTGGGAATCTGAAGGGTCTGGAGAGATTCTGGATGAAGGAATTGTCTCTGATCTCTTGTCAGGTGACACTCAGAGCTGTTATTATGCCAAATGGAGGTTTAAAAAGCATTGAATAAAAGGGTGCCGTTAATTGTGTCCAATGTGTATTAGACAAAAACATTTATGTCATAATGATATTTTCCCCCATTTTAAATACTTATTCTCCAATGAAAGGTTAGATTGATGTGCATTAGATGATGAATTGAATAGTCACCTCTTGTAGGTTATGATTTAGTAATCAGAAAAGAATGAATGAAGAATTATGAGAGGTTATGCTATCACACATAAATTTCTAACATGTAAATTATTGAAGCCAAATACTTACATTATTGTAGATGGATGCACGGAAGAAGACAAGAGTAAGAAGTGCAACCAACACCAGGGAAGGCAGTTTTTGTCAGAGCCCTTGTTATTCTTAATTTTGACATTCATTTTCATTTTTACACCAGACATATATATCGGTTCAAAATATCGGTTATCGGTCTACTTGAGTATCATGCAAACACAAACTTTAATTTGTATTTGGATCGGTTTGACAGCCCTAGAAAACATTAATTATTGAAAACATTTAATTCACAAAATTCCATCTTATTGACTCCTTAAAGCAAACCTGAAATCTCTTCTGGGAAAAGTGCCTGAGTGAGCGTACATCATTAAAAAAAAAAATTATACTTGCATTCATGTGGTAAACAGAAACTCAAAAATGCTTGCCTGACTCGCAAGAACTAACCAAATTTGTTCTCGTGCCACACAAGTACAGTTGAGCTTACGTTTACCATATCTGATGTGCTCCATCCATGTGCAATGATCACAATGTTTATATGTAAGCATAATTTACATCTGTTCAGAATATAAATCAATCATGTCTACTCAGAAGACTTGGATTACACGGCTCATTTTATATGGATTACTTTACAATGTCTTTATGAACGCAAAGTTTTGGATGAATGGACTTTCAATGGATAAACAAAAATCTCTCAGGTTTGATTAAAATATTTCAATTTGTGTTTCAGTGATGAACAAATGTTTTATTGGTTTGGAATGACACGAGTAAGTAAATTATGACAATTTTCATTTTTGGGTGAACTATCCCTTTAAGGTAAGAGTAAAGTTTAAAAATATTGCAAAACCTGACCTAATGTATATGGGTCAAAGACGTTATGATGTACGCATCAAAAGACATTTACAAACGTGATTTTATGTCCATAGAAAGCACATTAAATGTAAGTAAAGTGTCTACTTTTAAGGTTTCAAATAAGTTTTTGGAGAATACAATGTTAAAATTTGGTTGAAATAGTGTTACATTGTCATTCAGTGTAACAATATTTATGTAAAAATTCAAACAACATGCTTATTCTGACTTGTACTTATTAAAATATATAAAAGAATAAGGGAGCATATTAAATTTGATTGTGTTTTAAATGAGTAAAAATTCTTACTGACAAATGGGCAAAACCTAGGATAGTGGCAAATTTAAAAAATGTAAAATTACAACTCATTAGTATTTGGGGTGAAAGTAATTAGTCTTTTCATATGTCATAAATTGATTTTTGTTGTAAATATGCCTGACAA
>NW_015550226.1:971197-981144 GCF_001515605.1 Sinocyclocheilus anshuiensis | reverse complement strand
AACAACAATTTAAAGCAGTATTACACTTATTGTTTTTATGCTTAAACCCTTTTTCGTCATTGACCCATATGCATTTCCTTATTAATTCATATATATTTTTTTTTTTAATCCATGAACACATTGTGTAAACTACCCAGAAACACATAACCCTGTATATCCAACATATGAAACACAGTTAACATAATCTGTCTAAACTATGCAAGTCTTTAAAAAGCCCTCTGATTTCTAATTTCAAAATTAATCAGTCTACAGAATTCATCATTTTTGAGTCACTGACCCTTTTTCTTTTACCACATTACCACGGTAAGACAGCCACTGAAAGTGCATGTCACAGGTTGAGTAGTGAGACGTGCTGGTGTTGATGGAGGTGGGAGGGCCAGCTGGATGTTTCCCCACTCGCAGCGTGGGTTGACAAGAAGGGCTGCTGGGCGGGGGTTTTCTGTTCAATTCATTTATTTGAAATAATACCACCACACACCCTCTTATTCACTATAAAACCTCTCACTATTCTGACCGACTTCTTAAGCAGAACATGGGAAAATTTTTAGAGTACCATGTATTGCCGTTTCGATATATAAAATCTTTATCTTATTGTGAAAAGTGTAGGAGAGACCACACCGTTTGAGCATGTCTCCATGTTTACCCCCAAAGGGGTGAATATCTAGCGATAGATTCCATTCCGCTGGGTGTTCCAGACATACAGATGGCTATAATATGTCACGGACATTACATATCAGTCTGGCTAAAGCATATGCTTTTTATTTTTTATTTGTGGGAATCCCCATTACACTGCAAACATAACAGTACTGTAAATCATCAGTGGCATTAAGACACCATCAAAGCCTTTCATAAAACAGAAAACCTCATCTGCTAATAAAAGAACACGTTTAAAGTCACAAAATGCAGATTTTTACTCATGTGTAATTGATATGAATCAAGCCAACACTGTGATAAACAAAAATGATTTCAGACCATCCTGAGACAGAAATGGTATTTCCCAGGTTGAGTAAGTAGACACATATTTCCCTGTAATCGCAACACTTTGCTCTGCGCTGTTATCAAAGCAAATCCCACATATCTGGAAGAGACAGAACGATAACAAAAAGAGAAGCACAAAGAGCCACTTTCTCTTCAACCAAACCACCAGGCCTTTCAGACAAAGCAAGCAGGTCTTGAATTGGGCTGGAAGCAGCACAGATGTGCTCCGTCATGCAGGCATCTCCGCCAGCAGGTGCTCTGTTTGTCACTGCTATTGTCTGCTTATCTACTTCCTCTCAGGAGAAACCAAGACCGCCCCTGTTTTGGCTGTGGATTTCATTCATGCAACCCTGATTTGTCCTTTTCTTTCTTTCCCTATTTCTCATCTCTTCTGTAAATCTCGAGATGTTAAAAGATTTGTTTTCCTCTAATGGCTTTGCCTCTCATCTTTGATTCCAACCTCCTGTGAGAGATAAGTCTAAACTGCAAACACGTTTTTATCAAATAATGTGTGTGAGAATTATTTTCAGCTCACCTTCCACACATATGGCAGCAGGAAACAGCTCCTTCAGCAGGTCTCCCAACGTAAGCGCGTGGCCTTCAGGAGACACTGGTCGGAAGAGCTTCTGGATGAATGGTCTGTCACTCATCGTCTAAAATGAGACAAATATGAAACCCATTAGACTGATTATGTTAGTAGAATCACAGTGTAAAGTTCTCAAAAAATGCAGAATCTGAATTGTGTCACTGAAGAATGTTGAAGAACGCCTATTCACTTTTATTTGGTGGACAGTTTTAGTTTGGTGGACAGTTTTCACGGTATCTGTTTGTATTAGTGATGCGTGGATCAGGGTTATATCTACGGACATATCCACAGGTGGGCATAATAGTAATAAAAGTATTAAAAAAATAACATTCTGATTAATTGCAGGTGGGTCATGGGTGGATGAGACAAATTGTTAATAAAGGAAATATTAACTACATCCTCTAAAATGTGAACATGCTTAAAACTTAATTATTAACTATTGCTGCATAATTATCAAAAGTATCAATGTGATAAAGAAATTTCACATCACCATTTCACTTGTTTTTGACCTAACAGCCTACTCTTCACATAACAGGGCCTGTAGGTGGCACTTGGTCTATATTTAACCGACTATGATAGTTTCATCATAGTCAACAGTAAACGGTATATCAGTATGAAATATGTAAATAACAGTAAACTAAACACTACTTTCAATTAATGCAACTACTATTTTAGCCATTTTAGTTTGTTAAAAAAAACTGAAAACAGACAGTGTCTACGTAGTTTTTAACCAATTTATGAACAAGACTGGGAAATTACCACTCCACTTCATTGTCATTGACAATGAAATTTGAGCTTGTTTGAGCAAGACACATGCAACTCACAGCAACGCGTAATGGCAACAACATCTCAGATTGACAGATAAGTTAAAATAAACCCGAATTTTCAGACTTTTGAGCTATTAGTTACTGTTTTGTACACACTGTCATATTAATTATAATTGGAGGGTGGATGATTTATTTTTAACAGCAGAGTGAGGTTACAGCTGACATGCGCATCTCTAGTTCGCATATAGTCTATTTGATTTGTGACTGTGTATCTATGCTCCGTAAGCTGAAATTCTGAAACACTAAAACTGTTGATAACATTAAAAAACTAAAAAAAAAAAAGAAAAAAGATTTTGAATGATTGTGCTTGATAGGTCAGTTTACAAAAGTTGTGTTTCTGGCAGTTCCAAAACAAGTATCAATAGAATCAATAGAAAGTGAAAAGTTCAGAAAGTTCCTCGTCAGCATGAAGTGAACATTCTGTTGTCTAAATGCACTGATCCCAATGTGAATAATTATTCCATGCATTTTTTTTTTTTTAAATGTTAAATTTTTTTAAACATTCGAATCAAAAAATATTAGATAAAATCAAAAAAATATTAGATAAAAGTCTTCAATCTACATTTTTTGTTTTCTTCTTCAATAATGTGTTTCACTCGGATATACATTGCAATATGCAAGAAAAGATTGCTACTTAAATTCAGCATTTTTTTTATTATTTGTTTTTGCTAAATTGTATTATCTACATTGGCACAAGCCCATAATGGTCAAATTTAAAATACAATTATTTAAACTAAAACAGTTTTATTTTTTTTGTTAGTACAATGGAAAGTGAGAATGAAGTTTCTTTTAAAAACAGAACAGGCTTCATGATTTACTCTGAAAAAAAAAACAAAAAAAAACTTCTGCATTTTATAAAAATAATAATGTTGTTTATATTCATGAAGAGTTGTTTCAGATGATGTGTATATATTCAGAGTATATACTGGAATATTGGAAAGCTAAGAATCACCACACAACAACAACACCAGCAAAGTTGGCACACGAGTTGGGAGAAATGGCATCTATGTCATTTCAGAGTACCCACTTTTCACATCCATTATGGAGCGTTAACAACACATAAATCATTTGTCAATATCTTGTCAGTTAGCAACTGCTTTAACCCACACCTAGTTGGGTATAATGTTGTGAATTGCTGAATAAGATATTGAGCAGATTAACAGCCAGCAGTTACGGCTTAGTCTTTCCTTTGGCCTTGAGCGAGCGAGCGAGGTGTCGAATGCTGAACAGGATCCAGTTTTCACACACAACTTGCATGTGGTCAGTGACAGAGGGTATCATTCTGTAAGATCTGGACCTACGGTGACAAACAGCGGCCTGACAAACAATAGGAGTCAATCTTGGTGCTGTGAAAAGGAAACTGGTGACACAACGGCTCAGGTAGTCCAGCGGACACCGACACCCCCAGGTTTTAGGAAGAGAAGGTGTCTCAGGATGCTACGACCTCGATCAGGTTACCAGAAAAACTGACTCACTGCTCACTTGCACCAAGATCATCCCCAGAGTCAGAGAAGAGAGAGTGTGAGAAGTGACAGCTACTTCGTTGCATTTTTAAACGGCAGCATTAATTATTGACCCCAGCATTATCCAAAAGGCTCCTGATACTGATGAGAAGTGTGATACTCTGGGTGCCGACACTTTCTTTTCAACTCCACTGACACCCTAGCTGGCAAACCAGCACATGAACCACACAACAGACATCATTAGCCTTTCTCCAAAAGCAAGAGGCCAGAGAAAAGAGATGCTCTCAGGTCTCAGAGCTCATGATCAGAGGCTAGGCTATTCTTTAGAGTATGCAGACAAGTATAGGTTCTTTAAGCAATAATCGGAGTGTAAAACACAAAGTAAGTCACTCAGGGAAGCAGGTACTCCTGAGCCTTGCCTTAATGAGATGAGTGGTAATAGTAAATTTAAACAACCATGTCATTTAAATATTCAAACCCTTCAATACAAAGTCCAAACAATATTAATATAATCAAAAAATGAATCCGACGAAGCGTGAATCCTTATAAGGCAATATAAGGATTCCTAACACCGTGTCTACACCGGACGCGAGCGGCGCGGCAAAATACTATAGAACCACTGATCTATAATAGAGATTCATTATATATAGATCAGTGTATAGAACTTATTATAATCAGTGATGCTGCCTACACTGGATGCGGCGCAGTGCGACACGACAAATCCCCGACAGTAAACTGCTGCCGCATTCTATTTATGACGTGCTGACACAAATTTCAAATGATTTTCAACAGTCACTTTGTCGCGTCCAGTGTAGACAGACTTTAGCTGATGTGGCACGGTGCGGCGCGACATGATAACTGTCGCGTGTAGTCTGTTACATTACAGTACATACAATTTCACTTACCACATAAACAGAGTAAGGAGAGATGACTGAGGACGATGGCGAATGATTTGCAGATCCTGTGCACCATCTAATCTGGTAAAATGTGTGGTAAGTACTGCCGCTCCATAGTATAAACAGACTACGTGCGATCGCGAATCTCGAAAGTGAAAGTGAAACTTAAAAAGCCATTGTGCATTCAAAAGCAGTTTCAATGGCAGGTATAACAGCGGCTCCCTGATGCCCGAAATATATGTAGTATAATTACCATAACTGCGAGGGAAAATATTGAAATATATATATATTTTCCTCCCATCTCGTATTTATTCCCTTTTGGGGTTCCGTATACACGTAATTTTCTTTCCGAACACGGTATTGGGATACGGCGGATTGCGGGGGAGTATTGTGGGGGGGGGGATCACGATGCCGACTCAACATCGTGATGTCTATCGGCCCAACCCTAATTCAAACTGTCAATTCAGTCAATACAGTCAATGAATGAATGAATGAAAAAAATATTAATTCAAATTTTCACATAAAAGTCCAAGGTGCTGAATTCAAAAATGTAAAAAAAAAATAATAATAATTTGATTAATGATTATTAAAATATCAACCAAAATATCCAAACTGACGTTCAAATATTCAAATGGTGAATTCAAATAATCAAATAAACATTTAAATTACTGTATCAATTCAAATATTTAGACAAACATTTGCACTGTGAATTTAAAACATTCAAACTGTCAATTCAAACATTTAAATATTGAAATTGCCAACTGGACATTCGAATCCAGCATTCAAACAGCTGACTGCAGAATTAAAGCAAGGAATTAGCTGAATATAGCATTCTGGGACAATTAATTTAACTACAATGTAAAGAATTATTTAAAAACAATTGCTTTTAACATTTGACCAACAGGTGGTAATGTCACAGAATAGATATGACATTATGGATATCAGTCATTATCTTTTTTGTTTGTTTAGTTAGTATAACGGAAATTGAAAATGGGAATTATTTTAATAGGGACAGGCTTCACCCTGAAAAAACAGATACATCATTTATGCATTTCATAAAAATAATAATGTTGTTTATATTCATGAAGGGTTGTGTCAGATTTTTTTTTTTTTTACATCATGCCATTATATTTATCGATGCATTACACTAGATGATCAAAAGCAATAATCAAAAGCATCTGAATACATTTTGATCATTAGGTGGTGCTGCCCCAAATTTTTCAGGTACTTTCAAAGCATGACGACACCTAACAAGTTTCAATATCATGATTTTAGACCAAACTATTCAGACATTTTAATCTATTTGCCATATTTCTTGATCAGTAGGTGATGATTTGCCAGTAATCTGCTCAGGTACCATCAAGGAATAGTCCCAATGAGTTTCATTTCAACAGGCCAATGTGTTATGAAGACAGATCTTCACTTTTTATTCAGCAAATTTGCTGATGCATTATAGAAGCATTTTTTTATGGTTTACATTAAGATCGTTCTATCCACATACTGGTATTTATTGGAGAGCTCATTGTAATTTCCTGGTTTGTTGCAGCCAAGATTCAGATTATTACAAAAATCAAGCCTTTTAGAACCTAAATATAATTTTCATTTATAAATAATAAACAAAACAAAAAATTGTATCACTCTCCTAAATGTTTTTGCTAAAAAAATCATAAAAATCGTAAAATATCATAAACAAAAATATTTCTGCTATTCGCTAAGTCAAATCAGTCAAATCCTTTACCGTACTGTACTGTACATGACTGTAGAAAGTAAATAAATGAGGAAATACCTGATATATTCTAAAGGGAATATAGCGGAAGCCTCCCTCATTGATAGGATACTCCATGAGCTTTCGATTCATGGCCCAGAACTGGTCGAATTTATCTGATAAAAGAAAGAAATTGTTTTAATCAATGACAATAACTCATGTTTCATTTTGATTCTCTCTCTGAAATTATGCAGCACAGTATTGTACAAACAATTTGAATTTCTTTCTTCCATGGGGCAGCCTCAGTCACCATTTACTTTCACCGTATGGAACAAAAATTCAATGAAAGTGAATAGTGGCTAAGGTAGTCAGTCCCTAACATCTGTTTAGCATCTCTTCTTGTGCTCCACAGAAGAAAGAAAACCATTTAGGTCTGGAACAAAATTATTCCAAATAAAGGTCCATTCACACCAAGAACAATAAATACAAAATAACTACAACTATATTAGCATCCACTGCAATGGCCAATAACATTCTGTTTATTATAAGCGCATGATGCTGTTTTGTTGTCTGCCGCTTTAAATGCTTGAGCACTTTAAAGTCGGACAGATTCTGCCTGGCTGCCATTTATACAGCAAATGTATGTATTGTTATTCAGCTGGAAAAAAATCATTCTGAAAGTGATTCCAATGATACCATTCCTCTGTGTCTTTATCATTACAGCTGTGAATTATAGTTGTGGATTTCCCTATTCTAACAGAATTATAATGATTATTAACATTTTATAGTTACAGTTGATAACTTTGGAATAAACAGGCATGAGTTCTGAGCTAAGCCGTGTGTGTTCCGTCATGCTGGCTGCGTTCTCACATGTGCAGGTGAAAATCAACATCCGCTTAGAAATTGTTACTTTCTCTGCTCACACACTCTCATCAGAGAACAGGACAGCTGTGACAGTGTGTTATCAAAACATCTATGCTTCTGAAACTTACACCTCTCTCAGTTTATCTGCAGAGCTTCACATTTTCACCTTTAAATTAACTACTGAAACCACTGCCTAAGCACTGCCTGCATCGCACGCACTAATTCTCAGATGAAAGTATGGGTTTGAAGTTACTGAGGACATTATGTGTAAAGCTCAAAGTTAGAATGCACCACACAGCTTTTCAACTATTTAAACTATTTCATGCAAAAATGAAACTTTACTCAGGACATCCATGATGTAAATTAATTTGTTCCTCCATTTTTTTGGGCAGATTTATAGAAAATTAGCATTACATCATGTGCTCACTTCAGAGGGTCCACTGTTGAGCATGCGATATAATGCTAAATTTCTCCAAATCTGTTTGAATGAAGAAACAAACTCATTACATCTTGGATGGCCTGAGGGTGAGTACATTTTCAGCATTTTTTCACTTTTGGGTAAACTATTCTTTTAAAATCTCTACAGATTTTAAAATTATTCACACACTTTCCAACTTTGTAAATGGTTACAGAGGAAAAAAATTGGACTTCATACACTAAACAACTAAGGATCACACAAACACAACAAACTCAAGCAGAAGCATGCGTCTCATTGCTAGGAAAAATGAAAACAATATTTGTTCTAAAATCATCTCAAAATATCTAATATTTTATATCCTCTGACTGGACGGAGTCTGTCCATCATACACTATGTATTTTCTATGAAATCTGTCAACTATGGCAGCTAAAAATCTCCAAACTGGCTATAACTTTCTGCAAATACCGTCAACTCATTCAGACTGCAAACTGGGGCAAAAATATGGGCAAAAGTTGAGTAGTGTATCCCAGTTTTAAAGGCATTGTTCACCCAAAAATGAAAATCCTGTCATCATTTACTCACACTCAAGTTGTCCAAAAGTTTCTTTCTTCTGTTGAACATACAAGAAGATATTTTGAAGAATGTGGGTTACCAAACTGTTGCTGGTCCTCATTGACTTCCACAGTATGGAAGAAAAAATATGGGGACCAAAAACTGTTTTGTTACCCACTTTCTTCAAAATAGGCCTATTTTTTTTTGTGTTCAACAGAATACATAAATTCATAAAGGTTTGAAAGAACTTGAGGGCAAGTAAAGGATTACGATTTAAATTTTTGGGTAGCTTATCCCTTTAAGGCAAGACACAACAAGTAAAACTATTGTTTTGTTTTTTCAGCCGCGGGGCAATTTTGGGCTATTTTTTCTTCCATAACTTGTCTACTTTAAGACTAGTGTTTCTTTTATTACACTTTATGTATTTGGATCTGTAGATTTCTATTACAATACATATTTTTAAAGGCAGTTTCCTCAAAATTAGCATTTTCTCCTGCACTAAGCCATAAATCTCTACTTCCTTAGCACTAACACACACCAAACTTTACAGCTTTATCTATATTATGAAGCTTTCTAAAGATTTCTATTCCTAACAAGGTAAAAGTAAAAAGGTATTTTTTTCCTAGCTGTTGACAGTATTTCCTGAATTATGCAGCAATAAAAAGAGATATCCAAATTCTAATATTAAACATTTATTATTTAAACAACATTTCAGAAAACTTTTAATAAAAATTAATGGTTTTAATCTAGTGATTTTTCACATAATTTACCTTTATTCCACACCGCTCTGTCCCTTCTCTGAGAAACATGCTGATCATTTCGTGCTTTTATGAAGCCCCTCCCTCAGAAATACACAATGGGCTCTGATTGGTTAGCTAGCCCAGTGTGTTGTGATTGGCTAAACCACCTCTGGTGCGCGTCTAATCGTCCCGCCCCTCCCCTCAGCGGCATGTGCTCCGGTTGTATTGTAAACAACGGAGTCGTTAATATCGCTTATCAGTTTGAGCCCAATTGAGAAGCAGAGGATATTATTGAAGAGGATCGTGCAGAACCTATGCAAGCACGGCTTTTAATGGTAGGCCTATGTTTTTTGTTTGTTGCTGTCTCATACTTTTAGATACGCTGTTATTTGTAAATGCTTCTGCTTATGTTAGCTTTTAATATACAGTTTTATCCTGATTAAAGCTTTAATACAGTTCGGCAACTGCACGCGCGTCCATGTTTAATGCTTCTCATAGCTATGTGAAAATAAGTGTAGAATTGGAACAGTTCATTGTTCGAGCTGAGCTGAATGAGAGACAGAGATGCAGAGCGTGTGCAGAGCAGGGGGACGCGATGAACAGTATTAAGAACAGCTGCTTTAATGCTACTGCTTATGTTAGCTTTTAATATACAGTTTTATCCTGATTAAAGCTTTAATACAGTTCGGCAACTGCACGCACGTCCATGGTTAACGCTTCTCATAGCTATGTGAAAATAAGTGTAGAATTGGAACAGTTCATTGTTCGAGCTGAGCTGAATGAGAGACAGAGATGCAGAGCGTGTGCAGAGCAGGGGGACGCGATGAACAGTATTAAGAACAGCTGCTTTAGAACATTGATTTTGAAACTTGTGAATCCATTAGAATCGTTAGAAGACAGAATCACGATTCATATATG
>NW_015550226.1:967259-970041 GCF_001515605.1 Sinocyclocheilus anshuiensis | reverse complement strand
CTACTGTGAATCCATTAGAATCGTTAGAAGACAGAATCGCGATTCATATATAAATAGATTTTTACCTGCACCCCTAGTTTTCTTCCTCCTCTCTAAAGCAGCGCAGCATGGCCTCGCCCTGCCTTTTCCCTTTTCCCGAGGGCGGGGTTATCTGGGTTTGTTACCTCACGAACCCGGGAAGTAACTTGCCCTACCAGATACCAGACGTTTTTGTAGGCCTTAAACTGCCAGAATTTTAAAAGACGATATCTCCGTTTGCATTGAACTTTCAGAACTAACGTTAAAAAAGTGAAATCACAATCAACCACCCCTTTAAAATATTCCCATCTGTATTGTCTTGCCTTACAGATTATGCTCTTGAAGAGTGCAAGCAAAACAGGATATATGAACGTCCTACATGCCTTCTGTCATTTGATTGACAGTTTATGTCTTTAGCAAGTAAAAGGCCTTTTAGTACCACCTACAGGTTGCAGTACAAGTGTCTTTTTGCTGTAAAATCTATACTGATCTTTATAAAGTAAACATAAGAATAAATGTAATATTGTTAGTAATATTTCAAGATGAACACTTACTGAACTTGAAACAACGTTGTATGTTTACTTAATTATCCATTCATGATTTTTTGCAGGCTTTTGTATATTTACTTTATTATCCATGCATCATTTTAGTAGGTTAACTTACATCCATACATCTTTTTTTTTTTTTAGAAAAAAGTTCAGAAATAAATGTGAGTATCAAGTATGTCAGCAGTTCTTACCATTCTGCAGACCCATCCACAGTTGTTTATGGTCTTTTTTCTGCATGTCGTTGATGACTTGGCTTTTGTGTTTGAGTGCATCTGCCTCTTTAATGCATGACATGAAATGCGCTTCTATCACAGAATTCGATGGGCAGTGAAGCAAGTCATGTTCTGGGAAGTTCTACAAAATAAAGGAAATTACAACTGTGGAATATTAATAACTTCATGAAAAGTAAATGAATGAGTCTACACACCTTAAAGTGCACTGAGACATTCCAGGGCAGAGCTGTGTTTGAAGCGTGGAGATCAAACAAAACGCCAATGGGATAGTGCCTTAAAACGATGAAAATAAAGTAAACATGGCATTAGCAATATCAATCACTGAGGTACTCAAAATATGGTAAAAATCAAACAGCTCTCATTCCTCAAGCAAGCAGAGATCTCATCCATAAGCCTTGTTTGGTCCTGCCACCTAGTGGTACAAGAAAAAAGTACACCTATAACTCACACCGTTAAAGGGGTCATATGATGCGATTTCAATTTTTCCTTTCTCTTTGGAGTGTTACAAGCTCTTGGTGCATAAAGAAGATCTGTAAAGTTACAAAGACTAAAGTCTCAAATCCAAAGAGATATTCTTTATAAAAGTTAAGAGTCAGCCACACCTACCTAAAACGGCTCGTTCTAACACGCCCCCACATATCTACATCACTATGTCAGCCGTTTTTGTAGGCATTAAACTGCCAGAATTTTAAAAGACGATATCTCCGTTTGCATTGAACTTTCAGCTTTGTAACTTTGCAGATATTGTTTATGCTCAAACAGCAACATTAAACACCAACTAACGTTAAAAAAGTGAAATCACAATCAACCACCCCTTTAAAATATTCCCATCTGTATTGTCTTGCCTTACAGATTATGCTCTTGAAGAGTGCAAGCAAAACAGGATATATGAACGTCCTACATGCCTTCTGTCATTTGATTGACAGTTTATGTCTTTAGCAAGTAAAAGTCATTTTAGTACCACCAACAGGTTGCAGTACAAGTATCTCTTTGCTGTGAAATCTTAAACATAAGAATAAATATAATATTTCAAGATGAACTCTTACTGAACTTGAACAACGTATGTTTACTTAATTATCCATTCATGATTTTTTGCAGGCTTTTGTATATTTACTTTATTATCCATGCATCATTTTAGTAGGTTAACTTACATCCATACATCTTTTTTTTTTTTTAGAAAAAAGTTCAGAAATAAATGTGAGTATCAAGTATGTCAGCAGTTCTTACCATTCTGCAGACCCATCCACAGTTGTTTATGGTCTTTTTTCTGCATGTCGTTGATGACTTGGCTTTTGTGTTTGAGTGCATCTGCCTCTTTAATGCATGACATGAAATGCGCTTCTATCACAGAATTCGATGGGCAGTGAAGCAAGTCATGTTCTGGGAAGTTCTACAAAATAAAGGAAATTACAACTGTGGAATATTAATAACTTCATGAAAAGTAAATGAATGAGTCTACACACCTTAAAGTGCACTGAGACATTCCAGGGCAGAGCTGTGTTTGAAGCGTGGAGATCAAACAAAACGCCAATGGGATAGTGCCTTAAAACGATGAAAATAAAGTAAACATGGCATTAGCAATATCAATCACTGAGGTACTCAAAATATGGTAAAAATCAAACAGCTCTCATTCCTCAAGCAAGCAGAGATCTCATCCATAAGCCTTGTTTGGTCCTGCCACCTAGTGGTACAAGAAAAAAGTACACCTATAACTCACACCGTTAAAGGGGTCATATGATGCGATTTCAATTTTTCCTTTCTCTTTGGAGTGTTACAAGCTCTTGGTGCATAAAGAAGATCTGTAAAGTTACAAAGACTAAAGTCTCAAATCCAAAGAGATATTCTTTATAAAAGTTAAGAGTCAGCCACACCTACCTAAAACGGCTCGTTCTAACACGCCCCCACATATCTACATCACTATGTGGGAAGATTTGCATAACGCCGCCCAAATGTTCACGCAAAGAAAGAAGGCGTAACTTTTAT
>NW_015550226.1:952833-965969 GCF_001515605.1 Sinocyclocheilus anshuiensis | reverse complement strand
AATGCCTCGTTTATAATGGGTTTTCATGTTTTTGAATCATCGCTCCGGCCTGACAGGGCATCATCACAGTATGGTGAGGGGCGTAACATTTCCGTAACACGTTTGAGGTATTCGGCCAATCATAACACACTGGATAGCTGGCCAATCAGCGTACACCTCGCTTTTTCAGACCGATGAGCTTTGTAAAAATCGACGCGTTTCAGAAAGGCGGGGCATAGAGGAGAAACAATAATGTACAGTATGTTGAAAATAATGTGTTTTTTGAACCTTAAACCGCATAAACACATTTCATTACACCAAATACACAAAATAATGTTCTTTTTAGCAGCATCATATGACCCCTTTAATAGACTAACAGATACAAAGCAGCCAGGATTTGAGAGTATAAAATTCTATAAAATGGAATAAATCAGATCTGCGTACAAGTGCTGGATGTGAGTAACCACATATATGCATCAGTTAAGAAAATGCCATTGAGAAAGTAATGTAAACAGCCTCTAAATTATCAACATGACGAACACTTTCTGAAAAACTTCTTGTACACAATGTACTACATGCCTTCTGTCACTTGATTGACAGTTTATGTCTTTAGCAAGTAAAAGTCATTTTAGTACCACCAACAGGTTGCAGTACAAGTATCTCTTTGCTGTGAAATCTTAAACATAAGAATAAATATAATATTTCAAGATGAACTCTTACTGAACTTGAACAACTTATGTTTACTTAATTATCCATTCATGATTTTCAGCAGGTTTTTGCATATTTACTTGATTATCCATACATCATTTTAGTAGGTTTTAGTAGGTTAACTTTCATTTTCTAGAATATTTTAGAAAAACAATGCGAGTATCAAATATGATCCATCACGCTTTTGAGGAACACATATTTGTACTATGGTAGTTTCTTAGCTGGTGCATATAAATCATTAGATCTGATTTATTCCATGTTATAGATTTTAATACTCTCAAATCCAGACAGCTTTGTTTCTGTTAGTCTAGTAATGGTCGGGGCAATGTATTGCATTGCATTATTTGTTTTGAAACTACAGACTTCTGACTTCTTCCTAAGACATGATATTGGGAGAAATAAGAGTGACAAGTGATATTCATATGCATTTTGTATAAGTGGCCTACATTCAGCCTTAATTGCTCCTGTACCTCAATTAGTTGAGTAGCTGTGTAAGTGACTTTGGATAAAATCATCTGCAAAATTCATGAATCTGAAAATGAGTTAGTTTAGATTAAACACATTGTCAACTCGACATACCATTTGAGAGGTGTTCCCTCATATTCAAACCACATCTCCTCCACGTCTTCTGCCTTCATGACTCTGAGAAAATGTTTCTTGACTTTATCAGTGACTAGCGTCAGGTAACTGACCCGTGGGAGGAGCAGCTGACAGATTGAAAGAGAAAAACAGCACAGGTCAGGTAACATGAAACTAACCATTCTACAGCAGAAAGAAAGTCTGTCATCTCAACTGACGTAGTAGGGTTCTGCCTCTCTCTCTGTGGTTTCCTCTGGAGACAGTGTGAAACAGGCCGGTATCCTTCCGAACCAAACATCTCGGAGCACGTCCTTGTCATCCGCCATTATCATCTTTCTCCAGGTGACGCATATAATGTCTTCAGTTACTGAGCTGCTTAGAACACAGAACTTCAATATTTCATAACACCAAGATATCAAGCGGTTCTGACAGTAACTTTAGTGATTTTAAGTAAGTGTTTGAATATGATAAAATACATTTACAACTGGGGAAACAACTAAAAGTAAGTCTCATGTAAGAATCCTAAACACCCCGACACAGCAACACTGGCTCCACTAGTGACCTGCGTTTGGGATGGGACTATTTGTTTTGGTGGAACTGTGATTATTTTCGCAATTCAAAAAGTAAACAATTCACATTTCAAATAATAACATAGACAATATCAAGAAGAAACCTAAGAAACCCAATCAGCATCTGAAAATGGATATTCATATGGCCACGAATGCGTGCTTGATAGTTAACCACTTTAATTTTCACTAATTTTACTACTTTTTTTTTTTACTTCTGATGGAACATTTGAGATGAGAAAATGGTTTCATACAATAAATTATAGGGTTGTCAGAATTGTTCATTTGAGATATTTATTAAAATATTTTAACTTTTTTTTTTTTTTACTGAATTTAATACTTTCTCCTGTTTCGTTCTGTTTGTAAACACTGATTGAAAACCATGATATAATCAATTGTTTTATTCTATTCACAACCCAAGTTTTTAAACATGCTAAACATTTGTCTCAGAATGAGAGCAACATTTTAAACAACACAGAAAATGATCTGGGACGAGCCATAAACACAAATACGTATAAAAACCTCTTTTTGTATCTCACCAAGTGCTCTAAAGAATACAGAAAACACCTTCTAGCCTAAATGACTCCAGAAATAATAATTAACAGAGGAAATTAAATGTAAACATAAGTAAAATATTAGCTCTGCTAACACTGGGGCTAGTATTAGCATTTCACATCGTTTATGGCATACAGAAGAACCATGACAATCTTTAAATCGACACACTGTAAAACCACCAACTAAAATCAGGTATTAGTGATATTTAGTCGCGTTTCTGAGGCTGTAAACTGATAATGTTTGTGTAAATACAGCTAGCACTGACAGAACATTACACACGGCGACACCTTTGGAGCAATTAACGATATCAAAATGACTCGAACTCAAAAACTACTGTATCCACACATTAATAACAGACAGAAACAGAATAATAAATTACATTCATTAGATGTCTACAGGAAGCATTGGAGTTGAGCTCATCTTTAACACCAAGCGATGTCATGCATCCCTAAGATGGCACGTACCTTCAAATTAAAAGTCTCTACAAGTTAAATGCGTTCATTGTTTTTCACAATAAAAGTCGCAGTCGTTCATTCCACAGTTCTGCATACAGTAATTATTATTATTATTATTTTTTTTTTTTTTCAATGGCGCGGTTTAATTATTGATTCACTTCCGATTTGGACGGGACTGCCATCTTACAGAAGGTCAAGTGCTTTTGGTTGCGTCAATCTTTGAAACTTTTAAAGTTATAAAATAGGGATGTCACACATTATTATAACCTCATTTTTACAAAACACATTTACAAAATTTGATAGAATTACAGTTCCATTCAACTTATAAGTTGAGGGAATATTGGAGGAATTTCAGTTTTCATACATTTGAGTCATAACATTACTAGTATGAAAAAGAGATCCCTTCAGTCCGATAGATGGCGTTAAACGAAAGGGGAAAAAATGTTGCGCATGCGTTGTACTGTCTATCGACACTGCGCATGCGCGTTTTGCACATGGAGGCAGTCTAGTGAGCTGTATTAATTGTTGATGGCGTTTTAGGCAAACACATAAGACGTTTGGATTTTGCTTTCATATAACAAGTAAAATATATGTTATTTTGCATTTATTATTCAGAGTATTATACTGGCTGGCGGTGTTTTGTTGTTAATATCTTACTGTCTCTGCAGGTCTTTGGTTGTGTATGTTTATCTACGATTCGTTTAAAGTTCTTGTTTAACCAGCTATCATTCTCCACTGGTAGTTGACAGTTAAATGTGTTAAAAGACTTGTTCAGAAGAGTTACAGAGAGATGGAGGCTCCACCGGTCACTGTGATGCCCGTAACGGGTGGAACCATAAATATGATGGAGTATCTTCTGCAAGGTAAACACCATCAGTTCATAAATATAACCTCATTACTATTATTATATCCCTCATGCATCTAGTATTTACTAATCTGATCAATATTTGAAACTTTGCTAAATAAGAAATGTAAATGTAATTCATTACAATAATTATATGCACCTAATAAGACTTTTTTTTAACCGTTATTGATCTTATTATTCTCCTTACATTTAAGCTCTTTATATTGAGATTCTATAATACAAAAATTGTATATGATGTATTTTATGCTTGTCATGGAAATGTATTGGTCAGAAGAGGTACAGTAGGATCCCTGCACTATTCTTTTTTCTAAGTGACACCAACAGTGTACCATGGTATTAACACAAAACCATTTTGTGAGGTTATTTTTTGCTTTAAGTCATGCACATATTTCAGGGATTACTGGTAATCATTCTATTGATTTGAATTTGATAAAGAAACTTTGAATTGATTTGAACAGAAACATGTATGGAAGCCTGTTTCCATCATGGAAAAAAAATATTAAGAAAATAAATAAAGCCTATCGCGACTTTTCATCTCCCAGTTCTGACTTTTTTTCTCACAGATTCGAGTCTCATCATTTTGAGTCTCCTAATTCTGAGAAGAAAAGTCAGAATTGTAAGATATAAACTTGCAATTGCAAAAAATTTTTTTAAAAAGTCACAATTACCTTTTTTAATTTGTATTCCGTGGCTGAAAACAAATTGTTATGCACCTAATAAGACTTTTTTTTAACCGTTATTGATCTTATTATTCTCCTTACATTTAAGCTCTTTATATTGAGATTCTATAATACAAAAATTGTATATGATGTATTTTATGCTTGTCATGGAAATGTATTGGTCAGAAGAGGTACAGTAGGATCCCTGCACTATTCTTTTTTCTAAGTGACACCAACAATGTACCATGGTATTAACACAAAACCATTTTGTGAGGTTATTTTTTGCTTTAAGTCATGCACATATTTCAGGGATTACTGGTAATCATTCTATTGATTTGAATTTGATAAAGAAACTTTGAATTGATTTGAACAGAAACATGTATGGAAGCCTGTTTCCATCATGGAAAAAAAATATTAAGAAAAGAAATAAAGCCTATCGCGACTTTTCATCTCCCAGTTCTGACTTTTTTTCTGACAGATTCGAGTCTCATCATTTTGAGTCTCCTAATTCTGAGAAGAAAAGTCAGAATTGTAAGATATAAACTTGCAATTGCAAAAAAAAATTTTTAAAAAGTCACAATTACCTTTTTTCATTTGTATTCCGTGGCTGAAAACAAATTGTGAGATATAAACTCAGAACTGTGAAATGTAAACTTGGAATTATGAGGAAAAAGTCAGAATTGTGAGTTTATATCTTGCAATTCTGAGTTTATCTCTCACAGTCAATTTTTCTCAGAATTGCAAGAAACACAGTCAGAATTGTAACACAGTTATATCATATAAACTGCAATTACCTTTTTATTTCTTAATTCCATGACAATAAAAGGCTCCCATAAATGTGTCACTGGTTTTTAATTTTTAAGTAAGATTTGTAAAGTTATATCTTCTAACTTTACTCTTTTGTTGATTTTTTTTTTCGGCACAGGCAGTGTGCTGGATCAGTCTCTAGAGAGTCTCCTACATCGACTCAGAGGTCTGTGTGATAACATGGAGCCTGAGAGCTTTGCTGATCATGAGCTGGTGTATCTCCTGAAGGGTCAACAGGGCAACCCGTTCATGCTGCGTGGGCGCCGCTCGCTTCTTCACCCCACTGCCCCTTGGCATCTGCGCTATCTAGGTCAGCCGGAGGTGGGCGACAAAAGCCGTCATGCCTTGGTGCGAAACTGTGTGGATGTGGCTGCCTCACACAGCTTACCGGAGTTTCTCAATGAGATGGGTTTCCGCATGGACCATGAGTTTGTGGCCAAGGGTCAAGTGTTCCGGAAGGGTGCAATGAAGGTGGTAGTGAGCAAACTGTTACGTGTCCTGGCGACAGGAAACACGGAGAACACAGAGCCACTGTCTCTGTCGTATCTTGTTGAGCTGAGCGTACTGGCTCCTGCAGGACAGGACACTGTGTCTGAGGATATGAGAAGCTTCGCAGAACAGCTGAAACCTCTAGTGCACCTGGAGAAAATTGACCCTAAAAGACTTATGTAGTGTGACTTCATTTGAGACTGTTGCTTGTGTTATTATGATGATGGGTATTTTATACTAATTGATTGATAAACATTCAAAACGTGTATTTTTAGTAACTAAGTAAGTCTAAAATAACTGAATGATAAAACAAATGTGACAAATAAACCTTTCATTTGAGTACTTTCCTCCCTTTTTACCACTTGATGATTTCAGTTCTTAAACTATTATTTAAAAAAACAATGCTTCATGAGACTTAGACAGAAAGTTAATCTGTGTAAATTCATTCTTGCATGAATTGTTGCTTTTGACTTTAAACAGCTGGTATGTCAAACGGTCTGTGTTTAAACAACATCCGTCCAAGCCTACAATTTCCCTAATGATTTCATTTTCAGCATTATTAGCCTACTCCAGTCTTCAGTGTTCTGAAGTACTTATTTGGGGCTGGTTAGTAAAGTTTTGCAATCACTATGGCACATCCAGTAAGAATGCAAGGACTCTGATGTTTCTTCTTCAACATTCTTCACTGTAGATGCAAGTATACAGTGGGTACGGAAAGTATTCAGACCCCCTTAAATTTTTCACTCTTTGTTATATTGCAGCCATTTGCTAAAATCATTTAAGTTAATTTTTTTTCCTCATTAATGTACACACAGCACCCCATATTGACAGAAAAACAGAATTGTTGACATTTTTGCAGATTTATTAAAAAAGAAAAACTGAAATATCACATGGTCCTAAGTATTCAGACCCTTTGCTGTGACACTCGTATATTTAACTCAGGTGCTGTCCATTTCTTCTGATCATCCTTGAGATGGTTCTACACCTTCATTTGAGTCCAGCTGTGTTTGATTATACTGATTGGACTTCTGCAATATAACAAAGAGTGAAAAATTGAAGGGGGTCTGAATACTTTCCGTACCCACTGTATGTGTGGTTTTCTAGCTGCACGCACGAACTGGAAATAAACTTGTGGAGAACACTCATTAGCTCCACACTAAACTTTCTAATGCAACGCACTTCTTTTTCCTTCTAGTGGAACTACTTTCAGATGACGCTAAAGCTGTACTGATTCGTAGTTCCAGCTGTCAATTAAAAACCCACCAATAGCATTCACTGTCCATTGTTAGTTATCACAGTCCTTTACAACAGCCACCCCCGAATTTGCACAGCCAAATTCATCTTTATTTAGAAGGACTTGTCTCCGTTTTGTCAGTGTTATGGATGGATGGTAATTTAATAAGACAAGCTGCTGGTCTGGTGTATACTTTGTCTTTTATTTTGACCTCTGCTGTCCTAATCAGTCCATTAGCTCCAGGAAAGACATTGGTGATCTGTCCTACTGGCCAGACAGCTCTGGGTAGTTGAGGGTCTAGGATCATCACAATCATGCCAGGCTGTAAGTAATCAGTGTCTTTCTGCCACTTGGAACGTGTCTGTAGGTTAGGAAGGTAATACTTGATGAACTGTCTCCAAACCTGATCCGCGAGGACTTGCGTGTGCCTCCATCTGCGACGACTTAAAAGTTCTGATTCATGGTAGACAGCCTGGGGGAGCGATGGATCGAGCGCCCCATGAGGAGAAGATTGGGTGTGATGGGATTGGGGTCTGCAATCCCAATCCAAAATTGATGCATAACCCAGAGGTTTTGAGTTTAAGATTCCTTCCACTTCCATCAGCACTGTCCTTAACAGTGTTGGGGAAAGTTACTTTTAAAAGTAATGCATTACAATATTGCGTTACTCCATAAAAAAGTAACTAATTACAGTACTTAGTTACTTTTTATGGAAAGTAATGCGTTACGTTACTTTTTAAATCTGGACAGGGCTTGCTTGTTTGTTTTTAAAATAAAAAAGTTCTATTTTTGGCAAATATAAAAGCCTTTTCACACCAAAAGTGAAATGAATAAGCCTCAGATTGAAGGGAAAGTAAATTTACGTCCGTACAGTAGAATGCAGAAGAAGAAATTTCAACACACCAGCAATAAAAAAAGACACAAATGTTTGTCTAGAGTAATTTTTACTTATTAGTATGGTTGAACTGGATCATCGAACGTCAAAAGCAAAGACATTGGTTAATAGAATGGTATTAAATACATAAAGGATATTTGTGTTGTTTAACATTTAATTATGGCAGGTTTGCGTCATATTCTGTGTTGCATTATTTTTATTCATTTTGAGGAATACTGAATCTTTTTTTTTTTTTTGTGAGTGATTTGAATGAATGCATATTCATATTTATTTTAGAACTAAAGTAACAACTTCTGATTTCTCAACATGGGGACAGGAGAGCTGTCAATTAATACATTTTCAAATAAGTAACGCAAGTTACTTTTTTTTTTCAAAGTAACTCAGATATTCTCTTGTAAATTAAAAAGTAATGCGTTACTTTACTAGTTACTTGAAAACAGTAATATGATTACGTAACTCGCGTTACTTGTAATGCGTTACCCCCAACACTGGTCCTTAATACCTCCTCGGTCATGCTTTGACTTTGCAAAGTGGCATATAGTGCAGACTTGATGGATCTTATTTCTCGTTCCCAAGCTACTGGACTACTGGGTGTGTTGAATTTAAACTGGATTTGTTCTTTTGCCAGTTGTGCTTGCAACGAAGGATTCAAGGCTGTAAAGGCTTCCTGGAGTTCTCTTTGCCCACCTTTGAAATTAGTGCCTTGATCTGAAAGTAGCTCAGACGGCTTACCTCTACGAGAGATAAAACGACGCAGTGCCATCAGAAAGGAGTCTGTATCAAGACTGTGTAGGAGGTCTATGTGGATGGCACGAGTGGTGAGGCACATGAAAAGGATGTCCCAACGCTTTTCATTGTGTCTTCCTGCTTTCACTGTAAAGGGACCAAACAGTCCATACCAGTAGAAAAGAAGGCAGGCTTAAACAGTTCCAGTCTAGCTTGGGGTAGGTCTGCCATTAGGGGCACAACTGGCTTGGCTCTCCATTTTTGGCAATCAAAACAAGAGTGTTGTTGTTTTTTAACAGCTGCTCTACTTCGCAGAATCAAGTATCGGCGGCGAAGATCTGCGAAAACTCGTTCAGAACCTGGGTGACAGAGTTGGTTGTCTATATCCTGAATGAGTAGTTGTGTTACTTTTTGAGCTGGGTCTAGAACCACTGTGTGGATAGTATCTGGATCTAGCTGTTCACTGCGGCGGAGTCGCCCTCAGACTCGGATAATTTGGAATAGTATTCATATTCAGGTGCGAGGGTGATTAAACGGCTAGATGATGGTACTGGTCTGCCCATTGCTAGACAGTCAAAGTCTTCAGGGAAGCTATCTTGTTGAGATTTTCTCAGGAGATCTGTTTCTGCCAATTTGTAGTCATCAGCTGTTGGATTTCCCTGTTTCCCAGCCGTGGCGTAAGAGCACAGCTGCTTCAATTAAATCTTTAAAACTGTTGTACTGATTTGATTCTGGGAACGAGTGATCTTCAGCGACAGCTACATGATTGCAGCAGATAGATTTCCTCAGTTCACAGCTGTCAATGATACCTTGGTCTGGGGTAATGGGCCAGTGGTCCTGTGGCTGCCAGAGGAATGCTGGTCCTTGTCTCCACCGATTATCTGTTGCTAATTCTACCAAAGTTTTTCCACAGGTGATGTCGTCTGCTGGATTAGTGGTAGAATCAACATAACGCCAGGTTTGATCATTGGTTAGTTCCTGAATCTCAGAAACTCTGGTGCCCACAAAAACCTTAAAGCGACAGGAGTCAGACTGTAGCCATGATAGTACTGTGGTGGAGTCAGTCCAGAGGAAACAGGAACAGATGTCTAATGTAAGCTCTCTATTGACAAGAGAAGCTAACTGAGCACCAGTAAGGGCTGCACACAGTTCTAACCTTGGCATGGATATGATCTAGCCTTCTGCCTTTTGGGGGTCTCTCATTAAGGGATTATCTGTGCTGCGGAGGTTGGTCATTACCGCTTCCTTTGTGGCTTGTAGTTTTGGCATGTGCTTTACCCTGAGAAGAGGAGTGGCATAGCGCTGGATCCCATTGATGTCAATCCGTTTGGTCTTCGCCTCTAACAGGTTAACTGCATCTTGATCTTGCTTAGATCTAGTGACAAGCTTCTCATTCCTTTAAGGCAATACATCCAGTTGCCAAAGTTGCTGCTCACAAGACAAAAAACACGAAAACACCTTTCTGTCGGGAGAGAGAGAAGCCGCAGCGTGTGAACGCGCCGCCATCTTGTTCAAAGAACAAGATTTGTTCTTGAACAGTTCGAACAGTTCGTAGGAGGGAGACATAATGGAAATGTTCAGGCACTGTTGAGTCTGAAGCTGATCATGGACAAGCTTGGCAGGACCCTGGACTGTCCAACCCAACCTCGTATTCACTGCTGCTGGTCCACCAGAAGGACCCAAGGGCACTGGTGCAATTGGCGTGATTAAGTGAGGATAATCAGAGCCAATTAACAAGAGTGGATGAGCTTTGTCAAGGGCAGGAATGGGCAGTCCTCTGAGATGGCTGTATTTGCTTTGTAGAGCTTTAATGGGGTAAGTATGTTCTGCCAATCCTAGCTGATCTGCTGTGAATGCTCTGTTGATCTTAAAGACCTTTTGAGGCTGACCAGCAGGCGAAATGGAGAAGGAAACTGTATTACCTCATATGAGCTTCATGTCCTGTCGAACTGTTCTCAGTACCAGGTCCTCTGTCTTTCCGTGAAGATTCAGTTTCTGAGCAGCAGCCTGAAGGAGAATTGTTCGCTCTGAGCCATCATCTAGAATGGTGAAGGTCTCTAGCACATGCTCTCCATTACGTAAAATCACTTTGGTGACTTTCAGCAGTACCTGACTGCAGCCTGCTTGCCTATCCAAGTACAGAACCTGACTGGTGGGACTGAAAAGAGGAGGGGTTTCTCTGATTTGTCTATCATTGAGCTCGTGGAGTGCCTCAAGATGCCTGCCCTTACAGATTTTGCAGATTGTTTTCAGACGGCACTGTGCTGCTTGGTGGGTGCGACCACAACGCCAACATTTATTGTTTGTTTTTACCCAGTGGCTCTTCTGTTCTTTAGTAAGCTGACTAAAGTTCTGGCACTGATTCAAGTAATGCTGGGTGTTGGAGCAATAGGGACAGTATGCCTTTACCTTGTCTTGAGGTCCAGTAGTACTTGGACCAGACCCTTCTGTCGGTGGATTGGTGGGGGGAGGGTCTGAGCTCTGAAATATGGAAAATGTCTTACTAGACTTGACGTCCTTACGTCTGTCCTTCATTTGATCAGGGTGTTCCCTTCTTTCTCCAATAAACTCAAAGCCACTTTCTTGAATTGTCAGTTCGTATTCCAGCCACTCTGCAAAGTTCAGAAGTGTGGGGATGCGGACTCCCAAGGGATACATGTACCTCTTGAAATCAGCTCGCAGGTCCTGAGGTAACTTGGATAGTAACCTAGTAACATGTGAGCCGCACTGGAGTTCAACATTACCACTTTCACCAAGTTGATTTAGCATGCCCACAAGAGCTCTGACCTTAAGTGTAAACTTCTTAAATCCAGTTGTATCATGACTGCGGATACTCGAGCCTTCCATGAGGTCAGCAATATGGCGCAGAGCTAACTGGTGGGGCTGTCCATACTGTTCTGCCAGGGAAGCCATTGTGTCTGAATAAGTTATCTTTGAATTTGTGTAAGATTCTGCTATCAGAAGGGCATCCTCGAATTTGAGATGATCTATTACAGCGGTGTCCAATCCTGCTCCTGGAAGGGCCGGTGTCCTAAGAGTTCAGCTCCAACCCCAATTAAACACACCTGAACCAGCTAATCAAGGTCTGACTAGGCATACTAGAAACTTTCAGGCAGGTGTGTTGAGGCAAGTTGGAGCTAAACTCTGCAGGACACCGGCCCTCCAGGACCGAGTTTGAACACCCCGATCTAGGAGGATCTGATATATAAATCTCTCCATGGCATCTTGAGGGAGAATATTATCCAGGGAGATCTTCAATCTTGCAAACTCTCGTGGGTCCCCTTTGGTGAAATCTGGAATTGTGGGCTTAGGACCTCGATACAATTTCTCTTGCTGAGGGTTGTGGAAGTCCTCACCAGTCTCCTTGTGATACTGCATACTGACATGAAGAGGTATGGGGGGATACCTGGACTGTCTATCAGTGTCATGTGCCCTCTGCACATCAGATGCCACTGAAGAACCGTCATCTGGTTCAAAGTATTCAGGAGTCGCTGGATACAAAGATGGGTCTGATGTCCTACCAAGTCTACGCAAACATTCAGTTAATTCCTCCACTAAGTCTGGTATAGCTGCTGTTGGAGGTGGAGGTAGTGGTTAATTCACTGCAGTTCGAGGAAGTGGGACATCATCAGCTACTGGTAGAGGTGGGGGTGGCCAATCCTCCTCTTCGTGTCATTTCTCATTGCATGTCTAAGACTGTAGATTGTAGTTTCTGATTCTCCGTCTTGAGCTGTTGAATAGCCTCCAATATCTCCAAGGATACATCCCCTGATACACTGTGGTGAGGTACAGGTGTGCTGTCATACATCTGTTCAACCTGGCCAGAATGGGTAAATGGTCCAGCTGAAGTGTCGAAGTATGTGATGAGTGAGGGGGTCATCTTGGCTACCCTCTCAACACGATGATAAGGCTCCTGTACCACTGTGGTGGGAGGCATAGTTTGAACAGCAGGTGAAGGTTGATCATACTGCGGGAGAGAAACATCATAATCTTCCAACCAGGCTGGTGGTCGCACTCGCCGTTTAGGACGCACATCAGCAGTGTGCATAAACATAAAACCATGTCTGCTTTTGTGATCGGAGAAATGACAAACAACAAGTGCTACTCTACACTGCTCAAAACTCACGTTTGAACCGTCAGTGGCAAATTCTTTAAATATAAAAAACATACTTACAGTCTGTGAGTCAGAACAGCCGGCATTGTAGTCTACTCT
Source organism: Sinocyclocheilus anshuiensis (assembly GCF_001515605.1). Lineage (NCBI taxonomy): Eukaryota > Metazoa > Chordata > Actinopteri > Cypriniformes > Cyprinidae > Sinocyclocheilus > Sinocyclocheilus anshuiensis. The sequence goes on along the minus strand of NW_015550226.1, from coordinate 953,239 downwards.
ACCAGGATCAGGAAACAGTCCTCCATAAAATGCGCTGGACACATCTGAATATATTTGGGTTGAACTGTTCTGGAACAGTGTTGTAAATACAACGTAACCACTGATTTCTAGTCGTGTCCTCTATTGGAAGGCCAAAGTAGTTTGGCTAAATTAGTTTCGCTTTCACAACGAAACACACGGTGGGCTAGAGTGAGCAGAGGCCTAGAGTGAGCGGAGGGCGGCGGGCTAGAGTGAGCGGAGGCCAGCTTGAGTAAGCGGAGGCGGGTGGGCTTGAGAACGGCGCAGCCGGCGGATTCGATGAAGGAGCGTCCGGCGGGCTTGTGGCAACCACGTGACGACCCCGGGCTGGACTCTGCTTCGTCCACGGTGAAAGCCGATCCGGCGATTGACAGCGCGCAGTTGATGT
>NW_015550226.1:925237-952571 GCF_001515605.1 Sinocyclocheilus anshuiensis | reverse complement strand
TCCTCTTTTGGAAGGCCAAACAAAGTAGTTTCGCTTTCACAACAAAACACACAGCGCCTTCACGACATGGCGGCAGCAGCAACAACAATACTACAGCGAGAATAAAAGTTCTGCCTTCTTTCTTTGCGTGAACATTTGGGCGGCGTTATGCAAATCTTCCCACATCGTGACGTAGACATGTGGGGGCGTGTTAGAACGAGGCGTTTTAGGTAGGAGTGGTTGACTCTTAACTTTTATAAAGAATATCTCTTTGGATTTGAGACTTTAGTCTTTGCAACTTTACAGATCTTCTTTATGCACCAAGAGCTTGTAACACTCAAAGAGAAAGGAAAAATTTAAATTGCATCATATGACACCTTTAATGGCCATTGTCACTCCCTCGCATACAGCTTTTCTATCACAAAACATGTCTTACAAAATTTAAATCAATATATTGTTTTCTGTGAATGAGTAAACAGGATGATTTTCACGCCATTTTGACGTAAATATTCTAGCCTACAAGACTGATTACTCAAAAGTTTAATTCAGAATTACTCAGTATGGGTTTTATGGCCGTATTTCAGCTACATTTCTTTTTTCAAAACTTTCTAACCAATAGTCAATAGTATAAGTAGCTGAAATAAGCACAAATGTCAGGGCATGTCAAAACATCTCAAGGGCCCCAAAATCACCTCAGACCCCAGAGGGTTAAGGAACTTTCATCTGTGTGTTCCAGATTAAAGCCCGAAACACACTGCAGGATTTTCAGCTGTCCCAGATGAAAGATTGGCATCGTGAAACAACCGTGGCGATTTCTGTGATTGTGGCTCCTAATCGGTGGTCCTGTGTCATACAGTGAGAAAGGTTCAAAGACGGCTGTTGTCATGGTCTTGCGACCAAAGATAGCCTGCGATCATTTTCTGACAGTGCCAGAAATTCAGCATGATCATCGTACAGTGTGTTTGCTGGTATGATCCACATTTACTGACCAGCCAATAAAAATGCGACATGGTACCAATGCGACATGGTGGCAAAACATAAAACTGCTTACCTCAAGCACTTATGCCTTCCTCTTTCGTCGCTTCAACTTTTTATCTGCATACATAAAAACTGCTAAAGTGTGAGTCAGCATGCTCTTTTTGTTTACCACTAGCGCATGCTGATGACGTTTTAGTCTTCTATAGAAGCGTGCGTCGTAGCCTACGAGTCATTAGATGTCATCATCGTACAGTCTACATGTCGTGCACAAGTTCATTAGATCCACGTCGCACAGTGTGATCTGTAATGATCTTATAGGATTGCTAAAATTGTGCAGTGTGTAGAAGGCTTAAGGACCATTTTAGTGCTCCAGGAGATCAGCATTCCACAGCACTACGAGTTCAAGGTTGTTGAAACAGATTCCTGCTTCTTTCTTCACTACATTGTTACCCACACACAACCAGTGGAAAAAGTCACTGCAGACTTCTCACTCGACTACTTGGAACATAAACAGCAACTTAATCAAACCTCTTTCCAGAGACCTTGGCATTGTTGTATATTATCAGTATATGATTTTCTAATTTACATCAGATAGCTGATGTCAGTTAATAACAAATCATCTTTAATTTGTTTGTTTGATGCATAATACGTTTCTTCACCTTATTTTCCGAGAAGCAACAGTTTATCATTATTCACTTTATTTCTTTATCGTTCATAGTGTTCATTTAGTAGTTGTATTGATTACTCTTGCTTATCTTTTGTTAATAACCTTTATTTTATTACACTTGTGTCCTCCTTGTGTTGATAATACAGTAAGAGGCTCTACAAGTTAATGATATTGCACCTTAAGTGAAGTGTAAACCAAAAATCAGAACATCATCCATCACTTACGTGAGTACCAATCAATACAATGCCCTAGTGAGTCCATTAACAAGCTCTGTGTTGGGCATTATAATATCATAAGTGTGAGATCACAGTTATTTTTGCACATTTCTTGGTTTCTGTGGGTGTATTGTGTAATGTGTATGTGGCCGTGTCGGGTGGAGACAATAAAATACTTGTATGTGGAGGTTTTAAGGATTTGGATTGTGGTGAATTATGTCACTCTTGGAATGTCTAATTGTGATTCTACCCTTCAATCCTTTAATTCTATCCTTTTTGCATGGCTGATCTGTAATGTAGAACAAGTCTGTCCTGTGTTCTTTAGCAAACACTGTATTTAGAACTTAGAACACAACTGTCATGCCAAAGCAAAGAAGAAAATTGGTTCACATTTCATCGGTTTCTCCTCAGTGAACATCGTTATTTTATCCTTGATAGTTGAAACATACCAACTACCTCAAACACCTACTGTACACTCTCAGAAAAAAAAAAGATATAAAAGCTGTCATGGGGCGGTACCCTTTCAAAAGGTACATCTTCGTACCTTTTTACCCCTTAAGGTTGTATATTAGTACACTCTTAAAAATAAAGGTGCTTTTATAATATCATAAGTGTGAGATCACAGTTATTTTTGCACATTTCTTGGTTTCTGTGGGTGTATTGTGTAATGTGTATGTGGCCGTGTCGGGTGGAGACAATAAAATACTTGTATGTGGAGGTTTTAAGGATTTGGATTGTGGTGAATTATGTCACTCTTGGAATGTCTAATTGTGATTCTACCCTTCAATCCTTTAATTCTATCCTTTTTGCATGGCTGATCTGTAATGTAGAACAAGTCTGTCCTGTGTTCTTTAGCAAACACTGTATTTAGAACTTAGAACACAACTGTCATGCCAAAGCAAAGAAGAAAATTGGTTCACATTTCATCGGTTTCTCCTCAGTGAACATCGTTATTTTATCCTTGATAGTTGAAACATACCAACTACCTCAAACACCTACTGTACACTCTCAGAAAAAAAAAAGATATAAAAGCTGTCATGGGGCGGTACCCTTTCAAAAGGTACATCTTCGTACCTTTTTACCCCTTAAGGTTGTATATTAGTACACTCTTAAAAATAAAGGTGCTTCACGATGCCATAGAAGAACCTTTTTGTCTAAATGGTTCCATAAAACATCTTTAACATCTGAAGAACCTTTCTGTTTCACAAAAGGTTATTTGTGGCGAAAGAAGGTTCTTCAGATTATAAAAAGATAAGAAAGAGATGGTTCTTTAAAGAACCTTTGACTGAATGGTTCTTTGTGGAACCAAAAATGGTTCTTCTATGGCATCGCTTGAAGAATCTTTTGAAGCACCTTTGTTTTTAAGAGTGTACTTTGAAAGTGCATATTAGTACCTAAAGTGTACCTATTAACAACTTTAAAATGAGTGTTTTAATAGAGTGAAATAGCACAACTTTAAAGAATGACTCAAGGCTAATTTATTTATTTAGTGACTTTCATGAAGCGACATTTATTACAGGTTCCACTGTAGTGCCATGGTAATAACCACTATAAAAAATTAAAGCCTTCTAATACCAAATTATAGTAACCAATATAACAAATTAAACATTGTTGTGAAATGGCTGTGGAAATTTTAGTCTGTCATTTGGCCTTGCGTTGTAATTAGTCACAAGTGGATTTGGGTGTCTATGCAACCCTGATCTTATTCACCCTATACACAAATAAAGATCCGAGTGCATGAGAGAATGACTGGTAAATTATTGACTACGAATCGAAAATATGTGTCTGTGGCCTACTAACAAAAGTTAGAATACAGGATATAGAAATAAGAATTAGGGTGGGGTGGAAATTTGAAGCACTCTTATGTGCTCATCTGTTTGTTTCCAGTTCTGAGAGCTGTGTGTGTTTTTCTGAATGTGTGAATGTGTTCTTCATCTATTTGTCCTCATTGATTTGAACTATCCAAAATGAGTTACGTTTGATTCATTTTAAAAAGACGTTATTTTGTATGAAAAATTTTAAAACTATTTTAACGACAAAATATTTTAATTTGTCTTGCATATATTTTTTTTTATCAAATCAGATAACTTTTTAAGCTGTTAATGGGGCATGTTGTCACATTTCACTTTAATTCAGGGTAAATAAAGAAAAAAGTATACACTGTTTTAGAGAAACAAGATCACATGGACATGGGAAATAATGTGGAAAAAATCCTCAGAACCTGAAGTAGACTTACACAAACTGAAAAAGTGTTATGTTTATTAATAGGAATGACACAAATCTGGATTTATGCAGTTTAAATTGCATTCAGACGTTCCAAATTTGGTAGAGAATTACTAACTCCACAGAAAATGAATATAAATGAATCGGTTACTGAAAAGAAACAGAATCAGATTAATGCCTCTGTGGTCACTCTGTAGAGTGAAAAGCAAAACAGGGTAGAGTCTTCCCGGTATTTCTGCTTTTTTTTTTGGCATTCTGTATTTTTTTGAAAACACTATAATAATAGCCTACAATATAACTGAGTAAAACAGAATATGTTGGGGACTTTACCAAATATGCATCAGTGTTACGACATCCATAATGCATTGAGAAGTTTTTAGTTCTCAGTGCAATGCGAAGATCTGTCATCTGTAGCTGCTCCAGTTTTGCTTGTAATAACCGGTATCGAGGAGGAGGAGGAGGAAGAGGAGGATACTGCTGCTGCGGTCAGAGTGAGTTAAAACCGGGATGGAAATTGAATACGAGCCGCTGTCTGAACACATGCGTCCATTATTTCTGCAAGCCAGACTCACTTCAACGTGATGCGCTCTCGTCTACAGACAGCATCCTTCTCTCTCCTCCTCTGTGAGGTGGGCTCATTGAGGCGTTTCTGAGAATACAGTATCACCTGACTATCTACCTGGCATCGGCTTATTAAGAACAGATGATGATGATAGATGAGGATGAAGCGGAGGCTCATCAGGTGGATATGGAGTCGGATTTGGACAGCAGACCTCGCTCATGCAGCTGGACGAACGACTTCTCGTGTGAGGTGAACGCGGATCTGTCGCTTAATCTCTCCATGTTTAAAGTAGATTCGGATCATGTTCCATCACCAGCGTGCAGGAGGAGGAGGATGATGCTGGATGCCGGAGGATTTCACGACTTAACGGGAGCTGCGCTGCGCAAAACCAAGGCATCCTCCCGACGGAACGCGTGGGGAAACCAGTCCTACGCGGAGCTCATCACCCGAGCCATCGAGAGCACACCCGAGAAAAGACTTACCCTGTCTCAGATCTACGACTGGATGGTCCGATATGTGCCCTATTTTAAAGATAAAGGACACAGCAACAGCTCTGCCGGATGGAAGGTAACACATGATACATGCGTGCACACAATGACAATTCACGTTTGTTGGTCAAGTTACACTTAGGCTAAGGTGCTTGACTTGGTGATTTGCTCTAAAAATAGTTAACACTCCACAGCATTTTGTCATAACATTACATGAAATGCAATATATATATATATATATGTGCAGTATTCAATATGTACTGTATAGACATACATAATAATAATACAGTATACGATAAAAATTATGTATGCAGGGTGCATTGGTAAAGAGAGCAAAAGTGTGCTTAAAATATTGTTGTTCACTTATCTGTATTTAGAACCCCATTCCTGAACCTTTTATTAATTTGAGACAGATTAATTTCGGAAAGACTGAGCCTCGTTCTTAACCTCTGGTTATTTCATACAGAGGAAAAAAAGGGCAAAGAGGGGGAAAATGTGGGTGTGGGAAAGAAAGGATGTATGCAAAATGTATAAGTGTAATACAATGTGTATTTTATAATACACATAAAATTGCTAGAGCATTTCTAAGTGGATGATGATGGAGCACAAAGCATTTTAGGAGGGAAACCTCTGCATAATATAATCATGCATTATCAGTTTCCCACTGCTCCAATACTCTGCAATCAGACTGATTCATTCCAAACACTTGATTCATTGTGACACCTTTGTAATTTTCTTTTATTTCAGATTTGAACTTCACACTTTATTAATTTACAGTTACAAGCATCAGATTTCAAGAACAACAATAACAACCAGTATTATTTACTTCACCAGAGTTCTGAAACAACTTAAATGGTCCTTTATTTTCTATTTGGAGAGAGCTGTACACTGTAAAAAAAAATCCGTAAAATTTACGGTAAAAAAACGGCAGCTGTGGTTGCCGGAATTTTACCGTAAAAAATACGGTAGCAACATTTTTTTTACGGTTTTAACTTAAATTTACATATTTCATTAACTGATATAATGTTAATATACCAACCTATTGAAGTACTAAAATTTGTTTTGTACCTTTGTAATACACTGATAACCACCAAATGCAGGTGGTGATGAGAAAGTCACATGATGAACCAAAGCCTGTCACAAGCAGCTTTTAAATAATAACATATATTGAAGGTGCACACAGGGCCGCATTAAGACCGCACTGGGCCCCGGGGCAACGACCGCAAATATAGAATAAATGCATTTGATTGGTAAACCAAATTCAGACTTTACGTTTCAATCTCAAATGGTAATGTATGGAATTTACGGGAAAGCTCAACTAAATAACAGCGCTAATACGTGGGGGGCGTGGTGGCTTTGGTGATCGGCGCTCCAGTCAGTCTACTCCACAGCCAATCACGGGACCCCTCCTTGCTCGGGCCCCCGGGGCTTCAGCCCCGCCTAGCCCAATGGTTAAAACGGCCCTGGGTGCACAGTGTCATTCACACAAACACCAAACACCATCATGGTAACACACATGAAACTGAAATAATGCAATAAACATTCATTTAACAACATTAGGTGTAACACACAACCCTAATATACAAAACTGATAAGACAAAACTAAGAAGAAACATAGTTATTTCAACAAAAAAACATCAAATTTGAAATGTAACGCAGGGAATTCCGGGAATGTCAATTTCCACTTCCAAAAGCGGTATACTACCGTAAAATTAATGTCCAATACATGTAATGTCCAATACAGTTTTTCATATATAGAAGGGGAATTTACTGTTAACCATTTAACAGGTTTTTACTGTAGCATTTTTGCAGTCTTTTACCGTTAAATTCACGGTCATTTTTTACAGTGTAGTCTTTGTTCAGGGGTGTCTCAAAGTTCTGAACTCATTCTATAATTTTAGCTCTTATTTGTTCTATGCACATTATTCTCAAGGTAGAACAAGTACGTGATATATGTGATATATGAAATGTTTGTATAGCTCAATCAAGGATTATGTTGTCTTGCTCAGTGTTAATATCCCTTTGAATAAAAATGTCACTTGCAGACTAATCAGACAAATAAAAAGTGCCTTTAAGTTGGGATGTTCAATGAGAAAGGATTTTCTCTAAGAATTGTAGGGCTGTTTGTTGGGTTACATTTTGTGCAGCTCAAATTGTCTTTTGGCACTACTTCAAATAGAAGCAAGAATTTTTCAAGGTGTAGTTTGTTGTGTTATGCAACTAAGTCCAAATGGCCAGCTATGGTACTAGAGTCTAGTACTTAATAGTATTTGTTGTATTTTGTCAATGTTTCATCCAATAATGATCTTAACAAAAATACTTGAGCGGCATACTGTTGCTGTGGTTACCTCCTCAGACTCAGTTTTGTTCATGAGTTTCTATGTAAAAAAAAAAATGGAATATAACCTTTGTGGGGGTAAGTTCAAACATCCATCCATCCAGTTTCCAAACTTCTTGTTCTATGTAGGATCGCAGGGATCCTGGAGCCCATCCCACAATCATGGGCAATAGTCAGGGACACACCCCGGATGGATTGCTGATCCTATTGAATCCTATTGACAATCATATTTATAGTAAATAATAAAATATTTACTTACCTTCCAACTATTTGTTTTGGCTTAATTGTGAGGAGGAACAATTTGCACCTTGATGTTGTTACACATGAAACAGATAAGTAGACATCAACCGCAAATATTACATATAAAAGTATTGTTTGTCAGAAACACATGTCTTAGATTAACTGTGCTGAACTCTGTCAACAAAGACACATTGGGGATACTATGATAACATTGATACTATTGTTTGCCACTTGGACCGTGCTAGAAAAAGATAGAATGAGTTAGCAGCCTCACAATGGACCCACAGTCTGCTTAGCCCTCAAAGTTCAGGGCAAATGTAAGCCCATGTTATTAAAATGAGCTCTTCAGAGGTGTGTTGAAAGGGAATTAACTGCATTATCTTAGTATCAGCCACTGCCGCAAAAAAAAAAAACTGTTGAGACGCGTCCTGACCCACATGATGAAGGCGATCTTTATGCCTTTCTTAGCTCTAACCTGATGTTGAAAAATGCATATCCTATTGTCAGAAACAATGCAAAACAACTGGAAACTTTAAAGAGGACAGACAAGCATCAAGGGCAGACATTTGATTGTATTCCAATAGTTTATTTGTTCAAATTTCATCAAATCAGTTTTTAAATCATACGATGACCATAGGGTGACCATTTATCTGAAATGAAATCCATGGACAATTCTGCTTTAGCTGTCAGTATATCATTGAAAGTTTTATAGTTATTATTTATTAATAAAAAAAATAATATGATGTTTATATGTTTATGTTTATTATGCCAACCAGTCCCAATGTAGGAATTGTTGACACAGTCCTATTGATTTAAGAGGAAAGTAAAAAACAGAAAAGATAAAAATGTTTATTTTAAATAACTTTCATATATTTTAGATTTATTTTAGTTTTTTTTATAACAGTTTTGTGTTTTTTTTTTAATCAATAATTGAAAAGTTGTCCTGACAGAATGAGTGTGAATCAAAATGACAATCATTTTAGTGACAGCATCCATTTATAAAACAGAAATTAGATTGTTACCCAACCCAGATTTCTCAAAATAGTTTTTAGTATTGTGATGGACACTCAGTCATACAGTCATACTTTCTACATAATTAGCACAGTTGTGAACTGTAGTGCAACTTTCAAATGCACGTAAATGATGCTCTTTCATTCTTTCTTGACTGTCATTCACTCTGTCTGTGGTCTAGTTGAAATTAGTAGATGAAGAGAAGTGATAACATGACTTGAAGCTGCTATAGCAAGCAGCGCCCTCTGTTGCACTCAACAAACCCCACATGACAGAGATGGAGTCTGTAAATTCTTTTAGTCTGTCTTGCCTCATTAGGTATCATTTCACTGTTGTTGAAACAGTACAAAATACCAGGAAAACAGTGATTTTGTGGCACTCTTTTCAATAGCTTTGTGTGAGGAACAGATAGCTTCAATGTGATGACATAAAAAATAATGGCAAAAAAAAAAAACTTATTTTTCTATAAGCTGTCATTACGTGCTGTTTGTCCAGTGTAGTCAGCTTTACTGATTCAAATGACTCTTCTATGAGCTGGTTCTTTTTGGTGAGTCAAAACACAGCTTTTTCTCCTTAATATTTTTGTGGAAACTCAAACTGTGATACACAACCGTTTACTTATGCACTGAGCTGATCAAAAATGACATTTATACTGTTAAAGATTTGTATTTCTAATCAATTCAGATTTTTTTTTTACTTTCAATTTACAAAATACTAATGTATCACAGTTTCCACAAAAAAATTTTACTGTACAGTTTTACTGTAGTTTTATTAAATAAATGCAGACTTGGTGACGAGGATGTACACCCTAGTGAGAAGTAAATATATTAAAATGTATCTGAAATACATTTATTTCATGCTAAGTATACTAAAAATACAATTACAACTTTATGTACTTAATAAAAATACCCTGCAATTGTACTTTTGGTGTACTAAACTGGTATAATTAAAGTCTGCTAAATTTAGTAAATAATGCACTTTACTTGTGCGAAAGTAGTGCTGAAGTCCAACTAAAGATACAGTATACTGAAGTATTTCTGATTGTGCTTAAGTGGAACTATTGAAAGTATACTTAAGGTACACTTAAATCTTGCATTTAAAGACCAGTATTATCCAAAGATCATACAATTCTTATATCCTAATAGTGACATTAAAAAATATGTTTGGCTTAATATTAAGAAAGTAGTACACCAAATAAAGTCTTGAGTGATATGTCAGTAAATATGTTAATAGATTTGAACTATAGCCTACTTAATATGAAATAAATGCATTTTAAATATATTACTTTTCTTTTTTTTTACTTGGAAAATGCTCTCTGAAAGCAGTCTCTGAATGATTTATGTACAAAAACAAGCAAAAAATACTAATAAGCTTTATGATCTAGACTGTCTTTGGCAAAATGCTGGTCTGTTGATGGATGCATAAAAGTGATTGCCTGTCACAACAGAAAATTACTCTCTCCTCATTATTGTCTTTTTTTTTCAAATGTTTTCAATGCCCTTGTGGCTGTGTGCATTTTTAATCCACCATTTGAAAGAATGCCATGTTGATATTCTGTGTGTGTGTGTGTGTGTGTGTGTGTGTGATGGCTGGTAATGTGCTGCCAGGGCATTGTGCGGCGGGTCAGTACTGGTGCCAGGCAGTCAGTCAGACTGTAATGTGAAGTGACTAGAGTGTTATTTATAACATGTCTTTAAGGTCTTTAATGGTGCAAGGCAGCAGGGCAAAGAGTCAGGAGCCAATGAGAGAGAAAGAGAGATGACAGACATTGAAATAAAGAGAGAGCAAACATTTTGCATAAATACAAAAAACAATTATAACATCTGTTGTCTAATATTTATTTAAGATAATTCAAAATGCATCATGGGAGACCAGTAAGTGAAGTGCTCCTTCCAGCATGTGCGTAAAAGACTGTAAAATACTGACACAAAGTTTATGATTAATATCATGACACTAAAGATCTCTGCTGAGAAATTCTGATTTACTGATCAGTTTGCTTCTTTAAACGTGAACAAAAATGGCTTCTTTGCAACGGTGCAAAAGAATACAGGAAACAAATCATGTGGAAAATCGTACGTATGGGGAAGAGGAACTGGTGGCTGGATGCTTGTCCGCAGCAGATTCCTGGAGCTCAAACTGAAGAGCGTGGCGGTAGCCACACCAAGGTTATGGCTTCAATTTAGTTGTGTATATTTGGATAAAAACATTTGCCAAATGCAAAATGTAAGGTATGTAATTATCAAAAATGACTTCCACAGAAATACAGCAGAACGTTGCACTTCAACCTTTTCAAGTACTGTGTATTGTGCTTGGATATATTTGTCAGCATCAAATTTTAGCTGTTATTATGTTCGGAGTGTCTATTTAGACTAAGTGCAAATAGCCCGCCTTGTTGGCAGAGGCTATTTACACTAGCTCCACCCACAAACGTGTGATAGGTATGGTCAACACTATAAAAGACGGCCGACAATCGGCAGCTTTAGTGGCGTAGATGGTAAAGCACGTACCATAACCATAGTCTTTTTGACACGATCGACACGGATTTGAATTCCGCCTTTTACCGAACTTTTTTTTCTCCATTTTCAAATCTCATATCACATCGCAAAGGCATTTATTTTCAATAAAAATTAAGGAAATAATCCAAAAGTTGAAAATAAAGTATCGGGTAGGGTTAGGGTAGGTGTATAGAAAGGGCTTTATTGTCCCAATAAGGTGGCATCCATTTAATAATTTGAATTCAAATTATAATTTACACTCAATACGTTATTACCGCATACTGCTTTGCAGATAATTGCCACTATTTGCAATAAGTAGTATAAATAGCAGAAAATCCTGCTATTTTAACAGTGTAAATAGAATCTATCACTATTTGCACTTAGTGTAAATAGCATATATCGCTAAGAAAATATGCTATTTTCACTTAGAGTAAATAGCTGCTGCCTATTATGTTTTAGTTGCAATAAACCACACACAAATGTGTTAGTGCTTTTTATTTCTTAAAAAGCACAGTCTGATAGATATTTCTAGTTATTTTCCCAATAGTAAAGAATAACTAATATAATGGACAGGATTTGTAGTCCTTACCACTAGTATATGACAAGTTGCTATTTTTCATTCATTCATTCATTCATTCATTCATAAAATGAACAGATGTCAACCGTTTTCTTTCTCACTGTTATAGGAATGTCACAAAATAAATAAATAAATAAATATTTTTACTAATTTAAATGCATTTTATATGTAGATTTTATGGCTTTACCCTTGTCTTAAACCTTCTTAAACTATGAAAATTCATTATAGCAATTTGAATATAAAACTTGAGAAATGTGATGTATGAAGACAAAGACATAACAAGGTAAATGTCACTTCAACAACAACAGAATATGTTTATTGTTAAGATTTTTATATTAAACAGCCTTGCGCTGACAGCTGACATTTATTTGGGTGAATATTTCGTATACAAACATGTTACTTGTACTTAGGGTGCTTTCACTTTTGGTGCGCACCCAGGTTCGATTGACGTCAGACTTCAGTACGTTTGAATGATGTGAACGCTATCTTCCGAACTCGGGTGCACAAAGGGGTGGTCTGGGGTATGGTTCAAGTGAACTCCAGTACGGTTTGCTGCTGATATGAATGCAATCGTACCAAATCGCGGAAGTGAACCGCTATTAATGACTTATTATTTGATAAATCGAACTCGGGTTCGGACCAGGCAATCGAACCAAGTGTGAAAGCACCCTTAAACATTGAGTTAACTAACTAAATACAATTTGATTGCATTTATCATGGTCCGGGGGGCAGGCCTCAGTTCCCATGATCTCACAACCTGTTGATTGATGATTATCTTACGTTTGCAAGTTAATCCATTACACATATCCATGCATGTGTTTAATGTATACATATATGCTTGTCTTCATGTCTGATGTTTTAGTGTTTTTTTTATGCTGTGTGTCTCACCTCATGCGAGCATGAATGTACACACAGTGTGTGTTGGTTGTTTGTGTATGTGCTGATGAACTCAGTTGGAGATTGAGTCCTCAGGGAACAGCTCTTGTTAATAATTCAGATGTGGCTTATTATCAAGGAAATGCAGATTTCATCTTAATTGCAGGCAGTCTGTTCTGCTCAGTATCTCATGAAAGCATAGATGCCTAAATGTTCAGCTCTGCACACACATGAAACAGCCTCCTAATCTTCATGTAGCTTTCAGAGGCAGTATAAAATAACTCCCTCGCAGAGACAAATGGATGTCAAATGTTAAAAACGTCTAACAAGTCACAAGCCATTGTGAAGTTTGGTGTAGTGTAATTTTCGCACTTTAAAGATCATGTATACAATTTTCTGCATGTTAAAATACTTCCTCCTTTCCAGGTTTATTGTGCCAGTTTATTAATGCCATGACTTGAGAGTTAGAAGATGAGGAGGTAGGAGTGTTTGAGAAACCTGTTTGGATATAATTATATAAAAAACAATACTGTAAAAATATGGTGATGATGTTTCAGGAACATGTTGATATTGATATAGTTTTAAAATCATTCTAAATTTCTAAGAACAGCAGAGTCAACACCACAGCAATAATAATGGCACAGAGTAATGATATTGTTGGAATCAGCCAATCAGAATCCATCCTGCTTTAAAAGAGCTCGAGGCACATGACACAACTGCAGCACACGCTTATAAAAATAAAGTTATAGTGCATTGTGTGGACTCTAATGTAGTATTATAGCTATCTTTATAGTTATTGTTCTTGATGTGAACAGGCCTTTATAACCATATATTTCGTGATATAGGGCCAGATTTATGAAATGGTAAATTAGTGTCAAACCACCGCAATCCCACAAAAGCATTGAAGGTAGTATAAAGTTGATCTACTGATAATGAACAAACAAAAAGAACACAGACACAGCTGGATCATTTCCATAAAGACCAACACTGTCTACCAAGGGTTTAGACATGCAGTTATTTTTTGTTAAATAATTGCACATATATCAGTAAATTTACTACCACAAACCTTAGTCAATCACATTGCATGATTTATTTAAATATTGTCCTCCCCATAAAAATGTGTCTGAAATTGAAACTGTTTTTAGTAAATACTGACAGGAGTTTTTTTTTTTTTTTTTTTTTCACACCAAAAGAGGGTTTGCACAGACGCAAGCTATTAGTAAATCTGGCTCATATTGTTAATAAAACAGTCAACTTGAACTACCAAAATCTGATTTTTACTTTAAAAAGTACTGATATCCACCATAATAATGCATGCCACTTTATGAATCAGAAGTGGCCTGTCTTTAAAATATGCCATTATTTATTTATAGAAGGTGATATGGTTTATAGACGGCATACACAGTCAAATAAGGTAACTTACATTTAACCAATTAATGGGTTTTTAATGTAGAATTTTTACAGGGTTTTTTTTCTGTAAAAATTACTTTTTTACAGTCTAGTATTTTTCTACAACAGACATTGTGGGAGCAAATATCTCCATCTAATTATATAACCAAACCCAAACAGTTTCATAATTTCAGTATGCTGCAAATGTTCCATTGTCTCCATTACACCAACAACACACTGTAGAGTTTGCTTCTCTGCTTTGGCTACTGCAGTTCCTGGTGTGTTAATATTCGCAGTATCCAGTGTATATAAAAGTGAGAGTTGTGGTAATGTTTGGAGACTTACTGAACTGCCCACAGACAGATTTAGAGTCTATGGCATGGCAGTGTGTTGCTGGGTAATGAGCCGTCTGTGGTGATTGATGTCTGGGAGAGGCTATATCTCACACCATTCACAGTTACCGCTGACAGGCTGACACACTGTTCAAACTGGTGGGGTTATCCAAGGTCCTGGCTCATTATGATTCTTGGGAAGCAGTGCTGATATAGGCTCTGTCACAAATATGGAAGAGAAGTGCCAATGGTACACTTGATTTAGTATTGTGTGTTTCTGTTAAGTCCATGTGAATGCAGAGTGTCCCATTTGTTATTTTATGACACAAAAGTGCGCTCATGAGTGCCCCCTGTAAAGCCTGCACTGGTGGACTACCTGACAGTGAGGACAGCAAGTGCTGTGGGCATCAGGACATTTGAGACAAGGCCAAAGTTAAACTCACTTTGACGCAGCATGTGTGTGCTGCTTCTTTAATGTGCACTGACTCAGAGCTGTCCAGATGAGTGCAGATGTAAATGTGGTCAGGAGCTGAGCAGTAGAGTAGAGCAGTACAACAAACAGACAGACAGGCAATGTGGTTTTCAGGAGCCCTTGTGAATCTAAAAGGCAACATCTAAAATCAATCAGGAAATGGTTTAATAACCAAGTACTCAATATGAAGTCAAAACTAATCCAAAACCACAGGAATTACACCACAGAACTAGAAATGATTTGTTCGGAATTGTAGCAGTAAGAACTGGATGTGCACAGCAGGGGTAATTGAGGTGCTGAGGGAGGTACACACGGTTGAGATGTGGCCATGTACTGTTTGATGAAAGTAGGTCAGTCTGAAGGCTGGATGTTTGCTATTCCATCCATGTAAACTCTGAGCTCGGAGCCAGCAGATAGCCCCGCATGAACCCATGCTCTTTATCTTTTCCATTATGCAACTCTTTTGTTCTCCATCTTTCGTTTGTTCTCTTCATCTCTTTTTCCCAAACTTCTCCGCTGTTCTTTTTTATCGGCACATTCAAGATTCTGCCATTTTTTTTTTATTTAAACTTTTCCAAAAACTTTTTCCTGAGTCATTGCTCAATCTTGTTTCTATTTCACCACCATGTGTGGCTTGAATATCTCAAACAAGCATACATACATACAACTTTCATATGTACAAATTGATGTACAACATTTTCCGTTCTACAGAAGAAACAAAGTCTTGCCAGTTTGGAATGACATCAGGGTGACGTAATAATTGATTAAAAGTGTTTTCATTTTAGGGTGAACTATTTTAAAAAAATGTATATAATTCTCATACTTGCTTATGAGTCATTGTCCCACTTTATATTAAGTGGCCCTAATACCTGTGTACTTACATAGTAACTAGATGTGTACATAGTATGTAACCACCGTGTAAGTACACATTGGTGCATAGTATCTACAGCTGTAATTTTTGTGTAACTACACATATGTAACAACCCACTGAATGGTATGTGTAAATACAAATGTGTAACAGGACATTGGTAACAACACTTTTTGGTAATGAAAGTACAAATGTGTAACAGGACTAACAGCACTTTTTGGTAAAGAAGGTGTTACACTTCACATTACATTTACCATGTAATTACTCTGATGTTACACAGCAGCGGTCAGTAAGTTAGGCTTTACATATAAATTGTGGTTGGTGTCCAGAATGTTACACTTTATATTAAGTGGACAGTTCCTGAGGAGTTACCATGTAAGTACACTGGTATTACAGTTGTGCACCAACTTCACCAACTTGAGATCCAACTCCTCCCACTTTACATATCCCTAAACCTACCCATCTCCACCCCCTGGATCAAATTGTTCCAATTACTCTTATACATATTGTTGTTACAAAACGTAGTTATATATGTCCTGTTACACATTTGTACTTACACAAACCATTCAGTGGGTTGTTACATGTGTGTAGTTACAGAAATATTACAGCTCTAGATACTATGTACCAATGTGTACTTACACTGTGGTTACATACTACGTACACATCTAGTTACTATGCAAGTACACAGGTATTAGGGCCACTTAATATAAAGTGGGACCTGAGTCATACATCCTAAACCTAATCAGATTATTGCCTTTCTTCCGAGAGATATTCACTGGCATTCGCCCAAGTCATGCAACTTGGTATTCTTTAGTGATTCACTTTCTCTCCACCATCGAGTCTGTCTAGGGTTCATGTCTTGAGTAAGCGTCTGTGTGGTGCTTGTGTGCTTATTGTTGGCTCGGTTGACAATATGACAGTTGCTGCTTTACCGTGGCAGTCAACTTGCATTAAAGGTCAGAGTTTGTGACCAGGGGACCTTACCCTTTTCTTATTCTCTCGCTCTCTCTCCCTTTTTTGACAGAAAGAAAGAGAGAGAGAGAGAAAAAAGTTGGAAAGGAGCAGAGGAAATCCATGATTCCCATGCCACTAGATGCAAATTGTACTATATGACATTCCGAATGTTTCAGTTATGGATAATAAAATAAAATGCAGGGTTCAACAGCTTCCTGTACCAAAACATTGCTGCTTAATAACCATACAAATAGATTTTTTTTTTCTTAAAAGCTTCTCGAACTCTAAACTTTGGTTCATTTCTTCAATGATGCATTGTACTATGATGCTTAATCACAAGTTACACCATCGTTGGGGAAATGCACTTGTGTTTGATTGATTCCGTGACAGCTGAGAAAAAAAATTTAAATTGCATCTGAAAGTTCGGTTAGTGGTCAGTTTGTGTCTAAATGTATGTTTTTGAATAACTTGTGTGGATGAATCCTTAAAGAATCCACGTTTTAAATAAATAAATAAATAAATAAAAGAATTTCAAGAATTGCATGTGCAAAAATAAAGTTGAATCTTCACATTCAAAACCTCAAAAAAGAATCTACTAGTTCCAGTTACACTGGCTGGTAACTTCCAGGGAGTCAGGATTCACAGCATATATCAATCTTTTGGGAAGCAAAGTTAGCAGATTAGCAAAAATAACTTTGAAAATAATCAGTGGATTCACTTAATTTTGCAAGGTTCATGCCGTAACATTAAATTTCACCTTACTTTTCAAAAGCATCCGTAGAAGGTCACAACCTGCCCCAACATTCTTTTAAACATGCACTACCAAAATCTCCTCCAGACATGTATCAGCCATTCATGCTCCATCTTATTACTGCAGACACTGGACTCAGCAGTCTGAGCCTGAAATGCACATTAATATTTCAGCATCTCGTGCCCAGGATCTCAGAGATGAATGCATCTCTTTTGTTCCTCTTCTCTGAAAGTGTCTGCCCTTACTTTCGACTCTGCCTTCTTCACTCTCTCTCTGCTGCACATTTACTATCAGACTCTAACTCAGAGTGACTTAATTGGGTTTTTTTTTTGTTTCGGGAAATAGCTGGCAGTTCATCAAGGAGATGAACATTTGTAATTACCCAGCTTTCCTACCACTAACATCAGGAAAGCGGCATGTTGTTTCTTCTCATTTATCATACAGTATATATTCTCTTGATATTTTTTGTCTACTCTTGCAAAGCAACAGATATCTGAAATTTAATTTGAAATCATGGTAACTATTGTTTTTGTTTTTGCCACTCCTTATCTGAGCCTAACTTATAAAGACTTGAAAAGCTATGTACAATAAAAGGCTACTGTTTTGGTTTATATCAATTCAATCAATGCTTAGCATCCATAAATAACATATCGGGGTGCAGTGGACATGGATGCAGCCTTTATGCTGACTGGTTGTTTAGCAGTTCAGACAACCTAGTTGATTATGAAAATCACATTTCTAGTTTTGCACATGTAAAATTTCTACCAGTTGACACATTTCTGTCATGGCATGATCATGTCACCAAAATAATCAGTATCTTGAGTAGATATGCACTGGACACTTGATGAAAATTTGTAACAGCAAACAGGTACTCAAGTGTGAGCAAGATATTTGAGTTCTGAATAAAAGATACAAAGATCCAAATCTAGCTATAACATGATGGGAGAGAGAGAGGAAAATTGAGCTACCGATTACTTTGTGTATATTTGATGAAGATGATCGAATTTGAGAGATGCCAAATATTAAAGGCAGAATTTGCTTTCTTATCTGTCTATATAGCTTTCAGGGGCATTGTCTTAGCTGAAAAAAATAAATAAAAGAAAACAATATTTTTGTTAATAGTGTAAGGCAGGGGTTCTCAACTCTGGCCCTCGAGGTCCACTTTCCTGCAGAGTTTAGCACCAACCCTAATCAAAGTCAACTGAACAAGCTAAACCAACATCTTCAGGATTACTAGAAAGTTACAGGCAGGTGAGTTTGATCAAGGTTGGAGCTAAACACTGCAGGAAAGTGGACCTTAAGGGCCAGAGTTGAGAACATCCATACTCAGAAAGGGATCTTTGCCTTCTCATTTCAAAAGGCCAACACACGCCATTGTTACTTCCTAACTGAAATGGAGTGACTGATTTGGCATGCACTTAATAGGCAGCAGTTCCACATGGCAAACAAAAAAGCATTACTGTTTAAATGTTCATGTTTTGGTGTTTGCTAATCTAACGCAGCGGTACATGCAAATAATATTGCTGTCTACAATCAGGACCATGCTTTAAAATACGTTGTGATCATTATTTAGGTCTACACCTCATTAGTTTAGAGCAAGTGTTATGCTCACAAATGAATCATTGATTGTTTTACTAAAGGCCCTAAACACATTTCGTCTACCCTCTGTTTTAGCCTGTTGTAATCCCTAACATGCTAATTAACCCAGTTGAAATGAATCCCAAAATCATTCCTTTATCAGCTATTAGTGAAGTCAAGCAACCTGCATCTTTTGCTTTCTCCGATCATGCGTGAGTGAATCCTAGCCCCTCCCCCTTCAACTCACCCATGTCACTTCCACAGGGATGGGAAACTGGTTAGGAGGGAAAAAGGCTGCTATGGCAACAAGAACCCTGCCTTTCTCATGGGTCTCCTTAGCAGCTGGTCGTTTAGTAGTATTGCTCCAAGTGTGCCAAGCGTGCATATGTGTTAGGGTTATTACTCTGCATAGCGTGACTGGGGCATGGCATACAGCCTGAATGTGGCCTTTAAAGTGTCTGAGCTTCATTTATTTATGGGATGGCTGACTTTAAAATGAGAGCTGACAATGTCTACATGGACAGGGGGACCTCGTTTATATTAGTCGGTGTTCAAATGTAAAATGTACACATGCAGATTTGCATGTTTGAATAAACGCAGTATCAGCATTCTGACAGGATCTAAAACGTAAACCCTTTTGATATGTATAAATCTTTATGAATCTTCAGAACTGCAATCACCAGAAGCTAGATTACTACTGGATGTAAGCAAGCTCAGAACTCAGACACAATCTCTGAGTTTATCAAACCTCTTCTGAGAATGATCTTTTTAATAGCAAAATGATTCTTAAAGGTTAGCTCAAAAAAAAAAAAAGTTCTGAGTAAATTGTTTAATACATGCATCCTTGCCATTCTTACAATTTACTCAAAACGTATATAATTAATTTTTTTTCATCAAAGACTACAAAATATCAAAGTAACAATATATAAATCAAAGAACAGAATGAAACCACTATAATGTCAAAGTAGGTATGTGTTAACTTTGTTAAATTTCATTAATTCAGTATTGTATGCTGAATTCCTTATTCTTTAAAGCTTCCGGTATTCATAAAGATTATTTATACATTAAAGATTATTTGGTCCCACTTTATATTAAGTGGCCTTAAATTAATAATTTGATACAATGCACTTATTGTGTACATAATGTGCATGTTTTTACATTGTACTTATATTTTAAAAGTACCTGCATGTAATTACATCTGTAATTAATAATTTCTGTAATTACATTTATAGTTACACTGTTGACCCATCCCTTTCACCTTAACCCACACAACCCTTAAAACCCTTAAACCTTTCCATACCACCAAACCTGTCCCTATAACCTTACTCTTATCCCACCTCAACAGCAGCAGAAGTGATTTGCAATACAATATGGACACAATAAGTACATTGTACTTATTTTTTGATGTAAGTTCATAGTAGTTAAGGCCACTTAATATATAGTGGGACCGATTATTATTCATTTATGTTGTTTTTGTTGTTGTTGATACTGTACATTTCAGTGTCTATCCAAACATCTAGCACTTTCTATTCTATTTTAATTCTACTTTATCTATATTTATCTTCTTTTTTGTTTTATTTTTTATTTAAAAAAAAACAACAACAAAAAACTAACAAACACTAGCTTTCAATTTTTTCTATTCTATCTACTTGTATATGTGTGTGTGTGTATATGTGTGTGTGTATATATATATATATATATGTGTATATATGTGTGTGTGTGTGTGTAATTAGTTATTTATTATGTATTTATCATTTAATAATCTCATTATTTGACGATCCATTCTACTTAATGAACATTGTTGAATTATGTATTATTTTTATTTATATTATACTGCATATCCAGTTTTAGTTAAGTGTCACATAAACTGTCAAGGTTTAATAAGAGTGTCACAGAAACCTGTCAAGAAATGCACATCCTTGTTTTCTTTTTGCAAATTATATCTTTTCCCCATTTTTTCCCCCTAGAATTTGGGCCTGGATGTGTTTTTAAAAGATTTACTATCTATCAGAAATATTTCTCTAGTGAATTAGAAGCAGCTAATATTTGCATAGTCTCGCGTAGCCCGGTATTCATAAAGATTATTTATACATTAAAGATTATTTGGTCCCACTTTATATTAAGTGGCCTTAAATTAATAATTTGATACAATGCACTTATTGTGTACATAATGTGCATGTTTTTACATTGTACTTATATTTTAAAAGTACCTGCATGTAATTACATCTGTAATTAATAATTTCTGTAATTACATTTATAGTTACACTGTTGACCCATCCCTTTCACCTTAACCCACACAACCCTTAAAACCCTTAAACCTTTCCATACCACCAAACCTGTCCCTATAACCTTACTCTTATCCCACCTCAACAGCAGCAGAAGTGATTTGCAATACAATATGGACACAATAAGTACATTGTACTTATTTTTTGATGTAAGTTCATAGTAGTTAAGGCCACTTAATATATAGTGGGACCGATTATTATTCATTTATGTTGTTTTTGTTGTTGTTGATACTGTACATTTCAGTGTCTATCCAAACATATAAAAATGTACAAGTGTACGATATCTAAAGGTTTTTGCATTGCCATAGAGAAGAGTGCATGTCACTTTGATAATTCTCCATTTTCCATGCTAAACACACACCTCACATATTTGCTTTTATAGAATTAAATAGTTAATCATGTGTATTAAATTGTGATTAGAGGTGCACTGACCTTTGCAATAAAGGAAATCAGATTATTATTGCTGTGATGAGATTATGCAAAGATGAAAAGTGCTGCCTGCATTTGTCTTATACAGTCAGAAATAAAGGTACAAAAGCTAGCATACCTTTGTACCTTATTTACCCCTAAAGGGTGTGTATTGGTACCTTAAAAGTACATATTTTTACCTAAAGTGTCTGTATTAGTATCTAAATGATTCATATTAGTACCTTTTGAAAGGGTACCACCCCAGTGACATCTTCTTTTGTTCCTTTTTTTCTGAAAGTGTACAGTTGCTAATGTCCTTCAGTAAAGTGGATGAGATATCCTGGTAACATGACTGTGACGTATTGTATTTTGAGGTGATTTTTGTGGACTGTGGACAGGGGGATCCCAGGTCGCACCCATAAGGCTGAGCCAAACTGGCACGGGATTCTGGATTTTCCGATCTCCTGTCTGCTTCTCGGATGCTCGGCTAATCTGGTGGCACTATTTATAACTACCTAACCACCACGGTGACTAGCACCCACACCCACAGATCCTGCGGGAAACACAGCCTGCTCATGGCAATTAACACACAGCAAGCCAAGAATCACCCACCACTTCCATTACCCCTCAAGCAGACAATGGAGTGGGCACATTTCTAGGGCTCTTCTAGGGCTGTTAATGTTATTATGGTTCCATGCAATTCAGAAAAAAAAGATTTTAAAAGGTTTCTATTATGTGGCTGTTTGGTGTGCAATCAGTTCTAAATCTTAACCACGTTTTTATTAGTGTCTTTAATGGCAAAGGGACACTGTATATTTTTTATAGCGCTATTATAATACATAAAGTATCTCAGTATTTTTCTGTGGTCAGCTATTTATTTAAAACCCTTTAATAGTAAATTGGAAAGGCATCTTGATTTCTTGAAAAAAAGTTCCGTGCATGTCTCCTCCTGGAAACCTGTAAAAGAGTTTCACCATGTGTTACTGCCAAGCTAAGTCCACAGAGATCGCTACAGTGACACTACTTACCTCGCGTGGCCAGACCTTCAGACTGACGGCAGAAGGTCTGGAAACCTTGACCACTTTGAATGGCAAGGACCACCCAAGATGGCATATGACTGACAGATAAAGAAACCATCCACGTTTCGGTTTGTGCCGCGTCATGTTTAGGTGTGTGGAAATGTCGACACAATAACAGACCGGTGTGTAAAACTCTCGGACGTATTTTAAAGATTCTATGCCGCAAACTTTGAATATTTCACATACTTTTGAAAATCCAGCATTTAGTTCATCCTGATAAGCGCTTGTCATCACAGTTGTAAACACAACACTTTCTTCTTTCATGAGGGGGTTTAGCGTCACGGCATCTTTGTTTCCAGGTGGAACATTAAAGAACCCCACACACACGTCTCCCAGAAATCCTGTATAATTCAACCAATCCAATGACAACTTTGAAACTCCTGAAGTGTTTCCACTATCGTGTGCCTTTCAGTCAGCAGTCCGTGGGCGTGACGTCTGAGGCTGAGACTAATATTTGCATATTTAGAGATGGCAAACTATGTTGTGTTGTGAATGGACGAGAAAACAAGTGTTAATTCCCAAATGTGTTTACCTTTCTCATTTGCCTTGAACCCTCCAACCCCAAATTCTTCATGGACCTCAGAACTCCTTATTTCCTTTTAAAAGCATTTATATACCAATTATTTCCATTAAAAGTCTAGAAATAGTTTTTAGCTGACAAAACTTTTTTTTGGACAAATCCTTTTGCATACATTTTTCCCCAACCACAAACTATTGTAACTCAAACTTAATATGTTTGAAACTTTTTTTTAAATTTTTTTATAAAGACTGAAAAAGTTAGCTTTTGTCCTTCTGGCAACTGCAATTAGGCTTCGATATTCATCATTCATTATTTTAATTTATTATTATTTTAATTTATTTATTTAAGTTGATTCTTAACACCAACCATAGCATCAAGGGATCAGCATAATGAGCATGCAGGCTGGGTGTGGCTGGAGCAGACAGATGGGTGGCAAATGGTGTCAGGATGGTAGAGTCTCATGGTGGTGCTCGTAAGTATCTGGACTTCACCTCTGGGACACATTCCCTAGAGCAAACAGAGGCGTAGCAGAGAGATTCATCAGCAATTATGCACAACCAAGACTGGGGAAAAGATCTCCAGCTGTCCTATAGCAATCTACTTAACGCAGCGAGAAAGGGGGTAAAATCCAAAACTGCTCTCTCATCCTCATGACAAAAAATAAAAATAGTATGAGTGGTGCATTAACAGCACCCGCCTCTTATTACACATTGAATATGTTTATGTGTAGACAAAGTTTTAGTTCTTGACCTAAAAATTGGTATGTGTGATGTCTATATTGGCCAGCAGCCCATAATAGATGGAACATGTCCTTTACATATTAAACCTGTGTTAGAACCTATACATGTTAGAACCTATAAGAACACAGCCAAATATATGTTAATATTTGTATAATTGTTTTACCCATTTTTTTAATTACACATTCACTGTCTTGAAGATATCTTAAAGTGTGTAGCTGTAAACATGCTTTTGTTGATGCTGTGAAGCTTTTTGTAGAATTCTGTACCTGTTTGCCAAACCTACATATTCCCAGAACATATAACCCGATCACATGAAAGTGTGTATAAATAGTACGCCAAATAAAAACAAAAACTTGTGGTATTGATACGCCAAAATTGGCTTTGGCGTGTATATGCTACGCAATGGGTAGGATTAGGGTTGTGGGGTAGATGCGTATCATATGTACGTGAAACTGCGTATCATATGCACGCCAACAAATTTTGTATCATATGCACACGAAAACTGCGTATTATACGCACGCCAAACATATGCGTATCATATGCACGCCAAAGTCAATTTTTGCGTATCAATACCACGAGTTTTTGTTTTTATTTGGCGTACTATTTATACGCATTTTCATGAGAACGGGCTCGAACATAACATTTGTAAGGAGCGGGGGAAAGAAACAGAAGCGATTTGCCTTATTAGAAGTCAGTGAACCATTAAAATGATTTGAAAATGTATATTTCAAGGTAAAAATCTTACATACAAATGATTTAAGCATACAGAAAAAACTAAAACACATTTAGTAAGAAGTTATTTATCACTTTAAAAAAAGAGAGACTTACAGTACAGTACTGTACTGTACTTACAGGGAAAATTCCCCTAGAGTAGGGTCAGATCCTACAGAGTTCACCTCCAGACTGCTCTAACACACCAGCCCGAAAGTTTCTAGTAATCCTGAATCCCAAATGGGTGTTCGATTAGGTCATCTCTGCCTTAGAATAACCCATTTTTACATGTCATGACCCGAGATGCTCGTGTGTTTTTTTTTTTCAGGCAGCAAACCTTCATTAAAGAGAGGGTATTGCAGAAAGCAACTTACCGTGACATTAAATCTGGACTCGGAGTTCATTTAAGCAAACATTGCTTACTCGCAGCTATTGGTTCCAGAAACACAGTTTGGAGTTAGTTCAGTGTATGCATGTCCACAGTGAGCAAAGAAAGACATTCTCAGAGCCCCAAATCCAGGAATCACAGTGAAATGATGCATACCACACTTTAGTGATGCAGAACTGTTTTAATGACTGTGGATGAATATATAAACCAGTCTATCATTGCAAAGATAATATGGCTGTGCATGTTTTGTGTTTTAAGTTTAGCCATTTTGTTTGCGCATCTGTGATAAGGTGATATTTATTACACGTGTTGCATTTTCTACTGCAGAAATTATATTGTATAGAAAACGTCCCAGTGCAAAGAACAAAAAATAAACAATTTTATTTTGAATGCAGCATTTTGAATGCAGATCCATGGTGTGTGAGATGGGAAAATGTTGGATTTAACATCTGTGAGGCAAAATAAAATAAACATTACTGTATGCCATATTAATGCTTTCATAAATAATTTCAATATTGTGCATGATCTGTGATGTCATGCCCTCTGGATCCTCATCAGAATGGCATGCGTGTTCTGAATACATCTGAAGCTAAGAGACGTTCATCTGAAATAAATGATTCTTGGAACATTCTGGAGCAGTTTCTGTGGTTAACTTACCCTAAAAGTTAAGTGGAGTTAAGTGGAGCTAAAAGTTTAGGTTACTGTACATCAATATGAGGATATGTTGCTCTTGTAAAGCATTGGGGAAGAAAAACTGAGAGTAACATAATGCCAAGACTACCAGCATACTGAAGAAAAAACGAGAAAAAAAAACGGTTACACTTTATTTTGATAGTCCACTTTAGACATTCTACTAACTACTTTGCAACATGTCAACTAATTCTCATAAATTTGCCACTACATGTCTACTAACTCCCAGAGTGGACTGTTAGGTTAGGTTTAGGGTTAGTGGAATAAGTTGACATATACTTGCAAAGTTTCTCATAGTCAGTATGTTGTATGTTGTGGACCCATCAAAATAAAGTGTTAGAAGATATTAAGCAGACAGTCTACTAATACTCTAATAACTGCTAGCTGACATGTAGTTGTAAAGTTACTTACTGTTAGTAGAATGTCTAAAGTGGACTATCACTTGTGTTAGTGAGGGCAGCAGGGGGTGCTCACCCTGTGGTCTGTTTGGGTCCTAACGCCCCGGTACAGTGACGGGGACACTATACTGTCAAAAAGCACCGTCTTTCGAAAACTAGGTTGCTGCTGGAAGAGGTGTTAGTGAGGCCAGCAGGGGGTGCTTGCCCTGTGGTCTGTGTGGGTCCTAATGCCCCAGTATAGTGACGGGGACACTGTACTGTCAAAAAGCACCGTCTTTTGGATGAGACGTTAAACCGAGGTCCTGACTCTCTGTGGTCATTTAAAAAAATATATTGTAAAAGAGTATGGGTGTAACCCCGGTGTCCTGGCCAAATTGCCTCCCTGGCCTTTGTCAATCATGGCCTCCTAATAATCCTCATCCACTTGATTGGCTCTATGACTCTCTCTCCTCTCGACCTGTAGCTGGTGTGTGGTGAGCGCACTGGCGCTGTTGTCCTG
This sequence comes from Sinocyclocheilus anshuiensis, assembly GCF_001515605.1. Lineage (NCBI taxonomy): Eukaryota > Metazoa > Chordata > Actinopteri > Cypriniformes > Cyprinidae > Sinocyclocheilus > Sinocyclocheilus anshuiensis. The sequence continues at coordinate 925,860 of NW_015550226.1, read as the reverse complement.
TGGCTGCCGTCGCATCATCCAAGTGGATGCTGTACACTGGTGGTTGTTGAGGAGAGATCCCCAACATGATTGTAAAGCGCTTTGGGTGTACAACAATACACAATAAAGCGCTATATAAATGCATCATTCATTCATTCATTCATTCATCAAAATAAGGTGACCGTGATTTCACCAAGTACAATATGTTCCTGGATCAACATCCTTGTATCCCAGTAAAAACCTGTTAAATGGTTAACGGTAAATTCCCATACTATATACGGTGAAAAACTGTATTGGACATTACATGTATTGTACATTAATTTTACGGTAGTATACCGTTTTTGGAAGTGAAAAAAAACCCCTGTGTAATTTACAGTGAATAACCGTAAATTGACATTCCCAGAATTCCCTGCGTTACATTTCAAATTTGATGTTTTTTTGTTGAAATAACTATGTTTCTTCTTAGTTTTTTCTTATCAGTTTTGTATATTAGGGTTGTGTATTACACCTAATGTTGTTAAATGAATGTTTATTGCATTATTTCTGTTTCATGTGTGTTACCATGATGGTGTTTGGTGTTTGTGTGAATGACACTGTGCACCTTCTAAATATGTTATTATTTAAAAGCTGCTTGTGATGGGCTT
>NW_015550226.1:909534-918411 GCF_001515605.1 Sinocyclocheilus anshuiensis | reverse complement strand
GGAAAACTAGGTTGCTGCTGGAAGAGGTGTTAGTGAGGCCAGCAGGGGGTGCTTGCCCTGTGGTCTGTGTGGGTCCTAATGCCCCAGTATAGTGACGGGGACACTGTACTGTCAAAAAGCACCGTCTTTTGGATGAGACGTTAAACCGAGGTCCTGACTCTCTGTGGTCATTTAAAAAAATATATTGTAAAAGAGTATGGGTGTAACCCCGGTGTCCTGGCCAAATTGCCTCCCTGGCCTTTGTCAATCATGGCCTCCTAATAATCCTCATCCACTTGATTGGCTCTATGACTCTCTCTCCTCTCGACCTGTAGCTGGTGTGTGGTGAGCGCACTGGCGCTGTTGTCCTGTGGCTGCCGTCGCATCATCCAAGTGGATGCTGCACACTGGTGGTGGTTGAGGAGAGATCCCCAACATGATTGTAAAGCGCTTTGGGTGTACAACAATACACAATAAAGCGCTATATAAATGCATCATTCATTCATTCATTCATTCATCAAAATAAGGTGACCGTGATTTCACCAAGTACAATATGTTCCTGGATCAACATCCTTGTATCCCAGTAAAAACCTGTTAAATGGTTAACGGTAAATTCCCATACTATATACGGTGAAAAACTGTATTGGACATTACATGTATTGTACATTAATTTTACGGTAGTATACCGTTTTTGGAAGTGAAAAAAAACCCCTGTGTAATTTACAGTGAATAACCGTAAATTGACATTCCCAGAATTCCCTGCGTTACATTTCAAATTTGATGTTTTTTTGTTGAAATAACTATGTTTCTTCTTAGTTTTTTCTTATCAGTTTTGTATATTAGGGGTTTGTGTGTTACACCTAATGTTGTTAAATTAATGTTTATTGCATTTTTTCAGTTTCATGAGTGTTACCATGATGGTGTTTAGTGTTTGTGTGAATGACACTGTGCACCTACTATAAATGTTATTATTTAAAAGCTGCTTGTGATGGGCTTTGATTCATCATGTGACTTTCTCATCAGTGTATTACAAAGGTACAAAACAGATTTCAGTACTTCCATAGGTTGGTATATTAACATTATATCAGTTAATGAAATGACGGTATTTAACTGTAAATTTAAGTTAAAACCGTAAAAAACCTAAAACATTGCTACCGTATTATTTTACGGTAAAATTCTGGCAACCACAGCTGCTGGTTTTTTACCGTAAGTTTTACAGAATTTTTTTTACAATGTTGTTAATCAGCTATCATTTCACACTGATTTTAGGAATAAATTATGGGTAGGGTTAGGTTTAGGGGTAGGGATTGGGTAAGTTGTGTAACCATTTTTGATGATTTTAAACTCTTAATCAGAAAATACTCTTCTGAGAAGCTGTACCAGTGTACATTTCAGTCATAAATGAATTATGAGCTCTGAAATTAAACATTTTCATTTGCAAAAGAGGAAGTATTTTGTTCATTTGTGCTGTCACTGGAGTCTGTGGTTAATTAAAAAAGTCCCTGGAAGTGTTCTAGTTGAGCTGCAGAAAGTGGAAATGTTGACTTTATAGCCTTTGACACAGCCTCACTTCTCTTGTTTAACAGGAGCAGACACAGTGTCAATGCCAGTTAGCTTTCCCAGCAGTTCTTCTCTACTGGACAGGAAAATGGTGGAGCAGGAGAAAGTATACAAGACATAAAATGCCTTAGAGAGAGACATGGTATCTTACCTCTGGGCTGCACCCATGTCATCTAAATGAACATTCAGTATGTCCCGTTATTGAACGATCTGTTAACCACTATTAATTATCCAACACATAACCAGTCATTGTCAGAGTAGTACACCTCTAATAAGTGCAATCTTTGCCTTGGCAGTGAGTTATTCACCCAATTTGGTAAATAAGGATTAACCTTGACTTATGTGTAATACCCAGAAGAATTATCTGGGGTATCATTCAGAGAAATTGATGGCAGTTATTTCCAGTTTCAAGAGGTGTTATGCTCATGAACATCTGAAAATTGCCCTGTTTTACTGCAGCTCAATAATATAGATCCCTGTTTGTCTGTCCAAAACCACCACGGATGACTTCTTTCTTTTTCTTCATGTTTCCATGGCTACTCTCTTTGTATTGTTACCTTAGGAAACCTTTTGTATGAGATGCACCTCTGTGAGACCTAATGCTTTACCTGAAATAACCAGAAGGTTATGCTCTAAATGTAAATATATGTAAAGAATGAAACATTTTATTTTTAATTTTGTCTGTAAATTCTGATTAAAGTGGTATATTTGCATTGTTTTAATTTTAAACATTTTATTTTACAATCAGTAAAACATATATTTATTCTTTTGGCATTTCTATCACAATTTAACAAACCGCCTGCAGATCATGAACGGTTCAGAAACCCCTGGGTTTTTTTATTTATTATTATTTTTTTTATTTTTTTTACATATTCACTTCTATGAGGAAGTACTCAAGCATATATTATGCATACTATCATATAAACTTACTTGTTCAAATTTATTGTAAGAAATCAGTTTTAGAATAGCTTTGAATAAACAGTACATGGGTGAAACTGAACCTGTTAATTCCATGTATAAAAAATTAATATCAAAATAGATTCTTAGTTTAAAAGAATACCTAAAACATAATTTGATTCCTGAAATATTGTCAGGGAAAATGTAACATACTATCCCACCGCTTAAAGAATACAAGTGTTCAGCTACTGAAAAGCTAAACGAGTTAAAAAATAACAACACTATGACTACACTGGCTATTAATCTTTTTAAAACTGGTCCAAAAGTGTCTGGATTTCCAAAGGTAAAAAGCTAATAAAAGCTGAAATTGGCAATAGTTAATTGAATATACTTTAATATGCTTAAACTATTGTCTTGTTCATTGGATACACACTATATTATATAAACAAGTACATTAAAAAAATACATTTTTCATAAACTGCTAAAGAGATTTTAACATTGTACTGCACTTTATATTACAGTTTGTGAGTGTATTTTAACAGGTTTTCTGTTGTAACTATATTCTTCTAAAACTCACATCTTTTTGCTCTTTCTCTAGAACTCCATCCGCCACAATTTGTCCCTGCACACGCGTTTCATCCGTGTGCAGAACGAGGGAACTGGCAAGAGTTCGTGGTGGATGTTGAATCCTGATGGAGGGAAGCCAGGGAAAGCTCTTCGCCGTAGAGCTGTCTCAGTGGACAATGGCACCAAGCACTTGAAGAGCAAAGGGCGAGTGAACCGTAAAAAAATAGCTATGAAAGCAGAGCAGGGTACAGAGACATTGTTGGGGTTCTGTAGCTCTCCAGAGCATTGCAGTCCCACTAGGAAGTCTGGAACAGGTGGTGTGGTGGTTAGGGAGGAGTTTGAGACCTGGACGGATCTCCATTCATTTGGCAGCTCTTCAGCTTCAACTCTTAGTGGTCGTCTATCACCTATACTAGCCGAGGGGGAGTTGGGGGAACCTGAAGTGGAGAGAATTTCCTGTTCGGCATCTCCACACCTGTACCCCAGTCCCTCCAGTGCCCACTCACCTGCTTCCCACTGTCCTGCAGATCTCAGAGCAACAATTAACTACCAGCAGCACCAATCCCCATGTCATAAACAGCCATCTTACCAATACACCAGTGACATGAAGGGGCAGGACTCCAGCTGCGAAACAGTTTATGGCCAGCCAGATGTTGGCCTGCTTCAGCACCACTCCTCCATGCAGACTATAGAGGAGAACTCCAGTAGTATGCAGGCCTACAAGGGCACAAGCACTCTCCAGAGTTTACTGACCATAGGAGGACCCCAGTTCTGTGTCAAGGACATGATACTTGGAAAAGAGAATGTGGTCCACTCAATGATGGTTGCTCAAGGATCCAGAGATCTGCATCACAGTGAGAATAATGACCCTACCACTAACCCTTCCTCCAAACCAATTCACGGCCACAACATTATTCGGAACTTGAGCCAGGACCATCAGCCTGCATTGGTCCACTCTCAGCCCAGTGATGGACACATGCAGTCATACATAAATAAAGCCCCTTATCTATATAGTTCCCCAGTCAATGTACATCTTCCAGCATCCTCCATGCTTCCCCCAAACCCTGCAGGCATGCAGGGAATCTCACAGGACACCTGCCACCTTGCTACAGCTCCATACCCACAACACCATCCTTACATTTACACAGATCCACATCAGCACAGTATGGCATATGGACTGTACCGCCAACCTCAGGGTACGGGGACAGGTTACCACCACAACTTCCACCACCATCACCAGCTCTACCCACATGAGCGGTTGCCAGCAGACCTGGATATGGATGTATTCTACAGCAGCCTGGACTGTGACATGGAGTCTATACTCTTACATGACATTATGGACTCGGGAGAAGAGATCGACTTCAATTTTGATTCCTCGCTGACACAAGGAATGGGCATGAGTTTTGGGTTTACGAGCACACAGCAGAGCCACAGCAAACAGAGCTGGGTGCCTGGATAAATGCCATAGAATCATCAAAGAGTTTTTTCTCAAGACATAACAACCTACATGCCAGCCAGCAGTGGGGTCCCAACACTCCACCACAATTCAGGGTGAATACACTGTGCTGACACTGAAATGAAATCAAGATAGAAATCTCTGTTTTGAAAACCGACTGAATTTATGTTGTCTGTTTCTTACTGCTTGTATGTCCATGTTCTATGTTGTGCGTCCATGTATTGAAAACTGCTCTGTTCCCTTTTGTTCCATTTGCTGTGAGTGAAACTTTGCTGACTGAACCATGATGACAATCTAAGCTATGTTATCCAACATTGTTTTGTTCTTCAGTCAGTTATCTTGTGCACTTTAACTACATCGAACAAATCCATCTTTATAATTTTGCCCTCAGAAAGGAGGAATGCTTGGGACTCAAGTGTAGCAAAAACCTGGACCCATACCAATTTTAGTGAACAACTTCTCATAGGTGCTACATACTGCCATGTGTATGTGGAGTTTCAGTGATTACTCATTCTCATTTTCCACCCCAAACATGTCTCTTGTCCTCTTGAATAAAGCAGGTGGACATTCAGTGGGGTCTGCCATTGTGTCAAAAAGTCCATTTTATTCCTCTACATTTGTATCTAACTCCATCTCCCCATGTCTAAACACCATTCTTCATTCGTGTGTTGTGGCAGCAGGACATTTTTAACACATTATTATTATTTTATATACTTATGTAGTTGTGATCCATTGACCAGTTTACCTCCTTGTGATTTTAAACCCACAGTCATAGACCATATCCTGTTCATGCTTTATAACTGTAGTGCTACTCCAAATAGCTCGCTGCATTACAAAATTATAAAAGGAAACTCTACTATGAGGTTCCTAATCTACTGGTATGCTGATACAAGCATATGATAAATAAATGACAGTAGTCTATGAAACTGATGCGTCAGAGAGACTCTTTCTGGTTCTTTGTGTCTGTGTCCTGATACTTCATGTTGCTTTCTGTGTTTGAAATAGAATCATTGTTTTGTCACTGTATTCTGACTCTTATTTTGTACAAACAATATAGAATATTGTATTATAGTTTTTAAGAAATTACAAGATGTTTATTGATTCCAATGCTTATTTCTTTTTTAAGAGAATGTTTTCATCAATCATTTGTTGAATTTGTTCATTTGTTAAATAAATGAGAAGATAATGCTGTCATATGGCTGAATGGGTTTGTTCTTTTCTTCACTTTGCAAAAAAACATCAGGCCTCTGAGATGCTCAGATATGTTTATGTGTATGTCAATATGTGTGATCATACAGTAGAGTGTGTGAAACTGACATGTACTACTCAGATAATTAAAGAACATGATAGAAAGAATAAAATATCAAAATCAAAACACAATGCACATTGGCTGCATGTGTAGAGGACTGTAGACACACGATTAGGAAGTTATGCAGTGTTACAGTAAACAGGTTATACACATTTAAATGTATATGATCAATATATAATGGATAAAATAGAATGTAGTGTGTGTGTGTGCGTGCGTGCGTGCGTGCGTGTGTGTGTGTGTGTGTGTGTGCGTGTGTGAGAGAGAGAGAGAGAGAGAGAGACGCTGCTGATGGGGGTGGGGTGGTGAGCATCTAATTGGGCTTGTTATCTCCTCTGAAGCTGGAGTTTGGTCACAGCTGTCATACTCCCATCTGAGGAAGTCACAGAGGGAATGTGTCTCTCAGTACAGCCATATTGTTTTCTCACTATAGGGAACTTCACTCCCTCCTTTTTTGCAAGAGACTTGTGCTTTTAATTGACTCAATGTTGTCAGTCCTTCACTATAAAGGAGAGGAAGACTCAGATTTGTAGGAAAATGGGACATGCTGACATGCTGAGAGACAGATATAAAAGAAGCTGCTTATTTATCCTATTAGCTTACTTATTGAGGCAAACATTATAGTGTGTCATATGGACTATGCTTATGATGATTTAGGCCCCCATCACACAGAACGCGTTTTTTGCCATGAGAGGCGCCTTTTTTTAATTGTTTTCGGTCTGCACGCTGTTTATGCGCCCTGTGCGCCTTGCGTTTTCGCCACCTGCTGCGCCTCGCGTTTTTGCAGGAGCGCTCTGGGCCCGGTTGCATGAAAGCCCTTATGCTAAGTCTCTCCAGCTCCTGAGCTGGCACTAAAGTGTTATCTGTTGCGGAAAATAAAAAACAAAGTATTATCACTTTTTTGAACAGCCACAACGGTTGCTTTATGTTGAAGCATTAAGTGTATGGAAATCAATATAGGAGTCAATGATGTGCTGCTATTTTTTGTTGTTGTTTTTTTTTCTTTTTCAGTTCAATTAATAAAAATACTTTAAAACATGATTCTTACAGTGACTCATTAAAAGCTTGCAAATGAACATGCATGTAGTAGTAAACGCTAACACAAATATAGATCTTGAGTGACAGAACACACATGCAGCTCTGGGCCCGGTTGCATGAAAATCCTTATGCTAAGAAATCCCTTAGTTATAAGGTTAAGGGAGCCCTTAGTGAAACTTTGGTTGCAAGAAAAAAAACCTAAGGGTCAACTTAAGGAACCTTAAGGCTGCCATTAAGTATTCCCCTTAATTATATAAGTGTTCCCTTAAGTGTTGCTACAAAGTCCTTAGTATCCATTTCAGTCCTTAGTATCATTTCAAATTTAAGGGACCAAAAGAGCTCCCTAAAGTCATCTTAAACTCAGTATCTGCAGGATTTTTAAACCCAAATGTAATACTTAAGACATTGAAAAAAAAGGCAGTGTGGTGCGCCTCGCGTTTTCAGACCTAAAAACGCGTTCGGTGTGATCGGGGCCTTAGGGTGTTGTTTTTTTTTTTTGATGATGATGACGATTTAGCTAAACAGCATTGTTTCACAGTCTTTGTAAATGAAATGTTTTTAAAACACACAAGAGAATTAAACAAGCTACGTACTGTATGCTGAGGAGAAAAGGAACATAGAACAAACGAAGTAGGCCTATGTGTGTTTTTAGTATGTGGGTTAACGAGTTGGTGTTTTTTCAATGTATGCTTCAGACACGGGTCACGACGAGGCGTTCCCCATAGCGCCCCCTAGAGGACGCAGTTCGAAGTTCCCATGAAAGGGAACCATCAATATTCGCGTCATTTTTGCTGAGCGGACCTTCTGCAATTAATAGTAAATATAACCAAAACAGGTTATTATAATTTTTATATGAATAATAAAATAAATATAAGGAAAACTCGCCCACTCGATTTTGTAATATTCTTTAATTTTGTAGTCCGTATAAAAGGTGCATTTCTATTAAAGGCACGTCCATGTGGAGATGGCGAGTCAGCGTCGGCATTCAGCAACCTCATCTTTGCACCCGACACTGACTCAGAAAGCACTAGTTTATTAATAAATAATTAAAATGTCTTCTTTTTTTGGTAACATATTAAACTGTAAAATTACGACTTACAGGTTTTCACAAAACAAAAAGTTTTATATCATTTTTTTAAGTAAATGGACGAGTTGTATCAATTATGATATCAATTTAAACAATTATTATTAATCAATTAGGCCTATTACATTAATTAAATAATATAAATATAATAATGTCTTAATTGTTTAGATTTTTATAATGCATTATCTTGTCGATCCACCTGTTCACATTTACAACTCTGCTTGTTTGCAACGTCAAAACATGGGTTAATTTTCACATTTGGGAAATTTTCAGTCATTGGTCAGCAGGAGGCGCTTTCACTGCAGAAACAAAGCGGTTTACTCAGTAACGACTGTACACAGAGCAGCGCAGAAACGAGCAGCGCTCATGTTTATTTAATGTTTGTCTGTGTTTTAGTTGGTTAGGTTTGTATTTCATTGTATTCTGTTTGTTGTCATAGATATGTATACATATCTGTTTATTGTGAGATGTAGTAACTATAGTAACCACGGCGCCCATTGCCATATGTTGCCAGAAACTACCGTGAAACGCTTAGTATAAACACTTAGGTAAGGGTGACAGTTAAGATGTTTGTTGCAATGCTCCTAAAGAAATCCCTTTCCTCGGGGATTTTTTCCCCCTCAGGGATACCCCTAAGTCAGATTACTTAAGGACTTTCATGCAACCGGGCCCAGAGCGCCTGAAGTTGAAAAAAAAGCAACTCTGAGCAGAAAAAGTGCCAGACGTCATTGGCGTTTTCCCATTGTCCAATCGAATGAACGGAGAGGCGGGCCTTCCGTTGTGATGACGAAAGTTTACCGTTGCTTAGAAAGTCCGGAGACTGCTATGATGGAGGAGAAACTTTTGGTGTCTGTCGTGGGTTACCCGGAGCAGTATTTTTTAGGATTACTGTTAATATGACAGTTTATTTCAAGATTTTAGAGCGCTTGAGCTATAATCCTTTGATTAGACTGAAAGGACAGCTGATTTGGTGGTTGCCTAGCAACATAA